>NW_009259102.1:1094966-1111646 GCF_000687185.1 Egretta garzetta
AAATGGCCTCAAGTTGCTCCAGGGGAGGTTTAGGTTAGACATTGGGAAAAATTTTTGCACCAAAAGGGTTGTTAAGCATTGGAATGGGCTGCCCAAGGAAGTGGTTGAGTCCCCTTCCCTGGAGGTATTTAAAAGCCAGGTAGACAAGGTGCTTAGGGACATGGTTTAGTGGTGGGATGGCAGTGTTAGATTAACAGCTGGACTTGACGTTCTTAAAGGTCTTTTCCAACGTAAACAATTCTATGATCATTGGGTCCAACTCTCTGCTCCTCACAGGACTACCTAAAACTAAACCATATGGCTAAGACTGTTGTCCAGATTCTCCTCAAACTCTGACAGGCTTGGTGCCATGACCACTTCCGTGAGGAGCCTGTTTGAGTGACCAACCACCCTCTCAGTGAAGAACCTTTTCCTAATGTCCAATCTGAACTTCCTCTAACACAGCTTCATTCCATTTCATCATGTCCTATCTCTGGTCACCAGAGAGAGGAGATCGGCACCTCCCCTCTCTCTCCTTGAGGAAAGCATAGGCTACAATGAGGTCACCCCTCACCCTTCTCTTCTCCAAGCTGAGCAAACCAACTAACCTCAGCCGCCCCTCATAAGTCTTGGCTTTGAGGTCTTTCAACATCTTGGTTTCCCTCCTCTGGACCCACTCTCATTTTGATGTCCTTCTTATATTGAGGCACCCAAAGCTGCACACAGTACTCAAGGTGGGCCCCCCAGTGCCGTGTGGAGTGAGACAATCACCTCCCTCGACTAGCTAGCTGTGCTGTGCTTGATGAACCCCAGGACATGCTTGGCCCTTTTGGCTGCCAGGGCACACTATTGACTCATATTCAACTTGCCATCAACACAAACCCCCAGATGTCTTTCTGCAGGGCTACTCTCCAGCCTCTTCTCCCCCAATTTGTATGTATAAACAGGATTACCCTGTCCCAGGTGCAGAATCTGGCACTTGCTTTTGTTAAATTTCCCATGGTTGGTGATTGCCCAACTTTCTAGCCTATCCAGATCTCTCTGTAAGGCCTCTCTGTCCTTGAGGGAGTCCACAGCCCCTCCTAGTTTAGTATCATCAGCAAACTCACTTGATGTACATTTGACTTCTGCACCCAGGTAATTTATAAAAACATTAAAGAGCGCTGGCCCTAAAATTGAGCCCTGGGGAACCCCATTGGTGACTGCTGCCAGCCTGATGTAACCCCACTTACTATAACTCTTTGAGCCCAGCATGCCAGCCAGTTGCTCACCCAACATATTATGGACTTGTCTAGCTGTGCACTGGACATTTTATCCAGGATACTGTGACCAAATCTACTGGCCTCCCTTGGTCAACTAGATGAGTGACCTTGTCATAAAAGGAAATTAAGTTGGTTAAGCAGGATGTTCCCCTCATGAACCCATGCTGGCCATGGCTGATGACTGTGTTGTCTCTCAAGTGTTTTTCAGCAACTCCAGAATAAACTTCTGCATAATTTTTACCAGGCATTGAAGTAAGACTGACAGGCCTGTAATTACCAGGGTCTTCCTTCTTGCCTTTCTTGAAAATCAGGACAACATTTGCCAGCTTCCAGTTGACTGGGACCTCTCCAGACTCCAAAAGCTGTTAAAAAATAATGGAGAGAGGTCCTGCGATGATATGAGCCAGCTCTTTCAGCACCCTGGGATGAATCCCATTGGGCCACATAGATTTATGTGCATTCTCCTGGAGAAGCAAGTCTGGGTCGGCTGGGCATTTATCATCCCCCAAGTCATGGGGTTCCAGGGCCCATCACTGCTTTTGAAGACAGAGGAGAAGAAGGCATTAAACATCTCCACTTTGTCTACACCCTTATTTGTGAGGTGACCGACCTCATGAAGCAATGGGCCAAAGTTACCTCTGATTCTCCTTCTGCTATTAATTTTTTTTAAAAAGCCCTATGTCTCTTTTAAAAGCTCTGCTACCCACATTGCAAGAGGCAATTACAATGCTCAGGCTCTGACCTTCAGTGGACTCAGCAACAAGCGCAACAAGCACCACAAGACAACCATGCACTGTGCAGAAGTGGTGTTGGTTTCCAGTTTTAGAGATGCTGCTCTTTGACATGTGCGCATGTCCCAGGCTGGCAGGTCCTTCCCAAGTTCAGGAACATTATGGACAACAAAGCTTTTAAATGTCATCTGCTTCTCTCTCTTCCATACATGCCTTGAATGCACCAAGTATGCTCTGCAGCTCCTGACAGCACTCAGATGTAGATTTGGGCAAAGATACTCACAGCATACAGGCTTTTATTTTTCACCTAAGTCTTTCCCATTTTTATGGTCTAACTGGCTTCCTCTTCTAGGTTCTTGGTGCAAGAGGTTACTGGCTGTGCAGTAGAGGGGCCGCAACACCTTCACCCACTACCAGCACTTTTCAGTGGAACCAGTCCAGAAGCTGCTCTCCAGCAAGCTGCTCTTCTGATCAACACAGGCTCAAGGGCAAGTCCTGCTGCTTCAGCAACCAAATTCTTTCATGACATTTTGGTCCAATATCACCCATCCCAGAGCAACAAGCTATTTATCAGAGTAAAAACAGAAGACCATCAGGACCCCAAGCACTATGTATGAGCATATATTCAGTGCTCTGCATTGATCTGCTGTCATGGCAGGTCTAAATGTAGCTACAGAAGTGCCTCTAAGAAAGGTCAGCAATCCTGTGGAAGTTTCAGGATCAAAGCAGAATTCAACAAATATCAGGGACAGATGTAAGAGAACTGGAAAGAGAGATTGTCCATTAGGGACTTTGTCCAACAGCTGGCATAAAAGTTGCCATATGAGACAATGAAAAGAATAATTCTTTTCCTTCTTTCAGTTGACACACTTCTGTAAAGCAAATTAACAAATAAAATGCTGCTAGAAACTGAATCGCATGGCCTTTGCACTAACAAGAATGAATCTGTCTTCCAGGGGACAAAATAGTTTACGTCATCAGTAACAACAATATTTAAGCGGTCAATATTTGCATCAGTGCTTACTTTTCACCAGATCACATTTTTACCTAATTTGTTCCTAATACCAACTTTACCAGCTTGGAAACAGAATTTTTCTAGTAATTAGAATAGATTTCCTTCCTCTGTTTGCATTCATGTTGCTGCTGTCTTCTAGCACGATGGTCATAGGATTGCTATTTCAGACCTCAGGGTGTTCTCTGGTGAGAATGCAAAGAGTAACATTTGCATAGTCTCCAAAGGAATTTTAGTATGGTTAAGGCTTCTGCAAATACAGCTTTAGGCTGCTATTACTCCATTTATGCAGAAGGGAAAAAAAAAGTCTTACTCATTGTTTCCTGCCTTACTGATCTTGTTTCTCAACTGCTTATGCTTTCGCATTTGGACAACAACCACTTCAGCTAGATCTAAAGACTCCAATCAGTTCCTGCGGACAGATCAGGTTCTTTAAGATTATTTCGAAAACTGGTCTTCAGGTCTTTCCTGAGCCAGTGTTATTCTCTTGCTCTCAATATCACCTGTAAGTTCCATTTTAAATGTTTTCTGGATATATGTCCTAGTTTTGGCTGAAACAGAGTTAATTTTCTTCCTAGTAGGTGGCATAGTGCTGTGTTTTGGATTTAGTACCAGAAGAATGTTGACAACTCCCTGATGTTTTAGTTGTTGCTGAGCAGGGCTTACACCAGTCAAGGACTTCTCAGCTTCCCCTGCTCTGCCAGGGGCACAAGGAGCTGGGAGGGGGCACAGCCAGGATAGCTGACTCCAACTGGCCAAAGGGGTATTCCAGACCATAGGACGTCATGCTGGAGGGGAGTTGCCAGTGGAGACCGATTGCTGCTTGGGATGGGCTGGGCATTGGTCAGCGGGTGGTGAGCAATTGCATTGTGCATCACTTGTTTTGTATATTCTGTATAATTTATTATTATTATTATTATTATTATTATTATTAATTATTATTATTATTATTATTGGTGTTGGTGTTCTTTTCCTCTGCTGTGTTATTAAACTGTCTTTATCTCAACCCACAGGTTTAACTTTTTTCTGATTCTCTCCCCCACCCCACTGCAGGCGGGGTGGAGTGAGCAAGCGGCTGCGTGGTGTTCAGCTGCCTGCAGGTTAAACCACAACAATCGCCTTCAGCATGAGCCCATGTCTGGGGAATTAGGCATTACTGTTCTCTAACAACTTGACACTCCTGCCTCTGTCCCAGCAGCTCTGTGACACAAGCTGAAAATGAACCCAGAGACTCCCCTTTTCATCCCACACAGCATGGGGCAGCAGCAGCTGGGTGAGTTATCCGTCATGGCTCTGACATAACACCCCAGCCATGCCATGGCTGCGGCGTGCCGCAGCAGGAAGCAGGTGACACATTTCTGCAGGAAGCGCCAGTGCCTTGGCAAGAGCATTGCAGCCAGCAAGTCTGATCATCCCAAGCATGCGGCCGCGCTTCCAGGCCCCCTCACCATCACTTAAAGAAGCTGTGCTATTCCTGCAGGTGCTCCTGAGCAACAGCTTGGAAAGCAAGTGTTCTGCCATATGGAGGCCTGGGCAAGGAGCCACTGCTGAAGGTACGTTTGGCACGTAGGCCTGCTGTTAGGGAGGAGATTAAAGCACATTGCTATGAGTGGCAAGGGAAGATGAGACTCCCATGTGACATGCCACTAGCAGCAGGTCACAGGCAAGTAGTGAGATGGCTTCAAATCTGACTTCCAAGATGAGAGTAGCAAGGCTGCTACAACACTAGAAACTGAATTATGAATGTGAGTCCAACAGGACATTATACCTGAGAGATGGCTGAGGGAGAGGGAAATTATTCAGTAAAAGCACTCAAAAGACCATAGTTCACCTTCCCTGCAGGAACTCCTAAGAACACACTTTCTGTCCTTTCATCTGTGTACAGGAGGCTACCAGTGTGGATGAGAGGGAAAACATCTCTAAGACAGCCATGAGAGGAGATGCATTCAGAGGGGAAAAAAAATGACAAAATACAGTAATGAATAAATAATGTCTCCACAAATCAAAAAAAATACAATAGATTTCATGAACAGCACACACTATTACTCAGTCACATAGAATCATTTGGTTGGAAAAGACCTTTAAGATCGTCAAGCCCAACTGTACCTGTCCACCACTAAATCATGTCTCTAAGCACCATGTCTAGAATTGTTTACATTGGAAAAGACCTTTAAGAACGTCAAGTCCAACTGTTAATGCCACCCTACCACTAAACCACATCCCTAAGCACCTCGTCTGCCCGGCTTTTAAATACCTCCAGGGAAGGGGACTCAACCACTTCCTTGGGCAGCCCATTCCAATGCTTAACAACCCTTTTGGTGCAAAAATTTTTCCCAATGTCTAACCTAAACCTCCCCTGGAGCAACTTGAGGCCATTTCCCCTCATCCTATTGCCGGTTACCTGGGAGAAGAGACCCACCTCGCTACACCCTCCTGTCAGGCAGTTGCAGAGGGCAGTAAGGTCTCCACTGCTGGCTCGTATTCAGCCGGCTGTCAACCAATACCCCCAGATTCCTCTCTGCCAAGCAGCTTTCCAGCCACTCCTCCCCAAGCCTGTAGCGTTGCATGGGGTTGTTGTGACCAAAGTGCAGGACCCGGCACTTGGCGTTGTTGAACCTCATACAGTTGGCCTTGGCCCATCAATCCAGCCTGTCTAGATGCTTCTGTAGTGCCTTCCTCCCCGCAAGCAGATCAACACTTCCACCCAGCTTAGTGTCATGTGCAAATTTGCTGAGGGTGCACTCGATCCCCTCGTCCATGACATTGATAAAGAATTTAAACAGAACTGGTCCCAGAACTGACACCTGGGCAACACCACTTGTGACCGACCACCAATGGGATTTAACTCCATTCACCACCACCCTTTGGGCCCAGGTACACCACATCCACAGCCTTTCCCTCATCCACTAGGTGGGTCACTGAGGCAAAGAAGGCATTAAGTACCTCAGCCTTACCCTCATCCCTTGTCCCCCTGCATCCAGTAAAGGATGGAGACTCTCCCTGGCTCTCCTTTTGTTGTTAATATATTTATAGAAACATTTTTTATTATCTTTCACAGAATTGGCCAATTTAACTTCTAGCTGGGCTTTAGCCCTTCTAATTTTCTCTCTGTATGACTTAAGTGTGCTTGAGCTACACTATGCAACTGTCTCTCTGCTCAGTGTTCACTGATTTCCTTCTAAATATAGGAACTTCCTTCTGTAATGGCATGACTTAATCCACCATGGGAATTGTTGTCTTAAATTTTATCCAGAAATAAGATTATAACTGCATACCAAATAGCAAACAGTCACATTGGAAAGTTTATGAGCTAAAATTTCTACACAGCAATGAGACTGCAAATATTTGTGAAATAAAGGAATTCAGCAAAAGAGGGGGATAAATCAACTATTTATACTTACAATCAGAAAAGCTGTGGTTCTAAAACAAAATTTTCTTTGAAATTATGCTCCATACTGTATGTTGCATTGCATTGCATTGCATGATGCCCCAGGAGAATACCTGTCTTAATTAAACACCATGTTTTTAGGGTGTTCTAGATATATTTACAGCCTACTTACTGAACTGCCTTGCAGAAAAGATGTGGCACCTTGGAGTTTTGACAAGACGGGGAAATTTAGTTAGCTCTAGACACAGACTGGTTTGAGCTTTTGAGTATTAATAAATAACCTTCTCACATTCCTGGAGTCAACGAGTTCACTAGCCTGCTGTCTATAAGCAAAAAAACTGTCACTGGTACCTTAAATTCACTGCCATAGATTAAATTAATTGCCAACTACAAATGCAGGTATGCAGTTCCAGTAGGGCTTCTTTGATTACCTAGCTCAACTGTTTTCATTAAAACTTCAGTGTGCTCAACATCAACAATATAGTTAGGCAAGAGTTCAATAAAACGGCATCCAAAAGAGTGACACATAGACCAGCTGAATCTGTGAGACAACAGCTATCTCACTGAATCTACTCCCCATGTTAATAGACTAGCAGAGTTCTTTCCTGGCAAGACTGACAGCATTTGGAAAAAATAAAACACTGAATACAAACACTGCAACCTTTAAACATCATCTCAAGGCAGACAAGACTCCAGTTGTGGTACCATTTACATTTACATTTTTCTGTTGTGTGTGTTTAAAAAAAACACATCAATGTTTGACCGTAAGATTTTGTAATGTTATGTAGTAAAAACATTGAATCAGAAAGCTGTGGTAGATGAAGATGAAAACAAACAGTAGGCAAAGGCAAGTAATGTAAGGCTGTCTCTCAAGTACCTCATAGCAGCCTGGGTGCAGCCAGGTTGGCACTTTCCCTTGGAAACTGCCTGGTAAGGTGGCAGGAGGCCACCCTGACCATCCCACTCTATTTGGCTGCAGGAATCCCCACCACCGGGTGGGAGCATCGCTTTCAGGATGTGCAGCATGGAAAAACAGTGCCTGAGGCATTAGCATTTATTAGCAGTCCCTTTGGATGCTAGTTATTAATAAGACTTCATAGGAACAGTGGGGTTAAAAAGGGGACCTCCTGACAGCTCCAGATATGCAGGTAAAGCAGATATAAATTGTCTCCCTGCTCACCATTACACATCTTTTTCAGATGCAAGGACAAACCACTATTTGGAAGGACTTGCTAGGGGCAAACAGCAACAATTCATATAGGAGAGAAATACTGTGAAACGATACTGCCATGATAAGACAATACTGGCACCCAGTGGTTTTTAAAAGAGGTCATGCTTAGGTTTTTTGTGAGTTGTTTTGGGTTTGGGTTTTTTTCTGTAAAGAAGCGTTTCCTTTTGAAACAGATTCTTGATGCATCTCCCATACTTTGTCAACTAAGACCAGAGTAAAGACTGTGATTTATTCCTAAACGAGAATGAAGATAGTTTTGTTTCAACTCTTCTTGATTCAGTTTTGGCATTCAGTAAGGTCATTTGTTGCAGCAAGAAATAAGAAAACGCAGGAGCATTTCAGTCCAATAGAGTTTATGCACTACCAAGAGCTAGGCAGAGCAGAGACCTTCAGTCCCCTCTGATTCTGTTCAGGTTCCCCTACCAGGACATCTGGTTTTCTGCAGTAATCTCCCTCCGAGTTAGAGGGTTGGTTGTGCTGGTAGTCCTATCCTCAACTGAAAAAACAATTTTATTGTTTACCTAAGAAAGTATTCAACATAAACCAACACAGTACCCTGAACATTTTTCTTGGTGCTATGCTAAGGGGAGTGGATTATCTTTGGGCTATGCATAAATTATATTAATATTCTAAGGAAAGCTCTGGAGTATGAGTGAGAATGGGAAAAAAAGCTTTTAGTCCATTATTTGTCACAGCACACATACTGTTGTGGCAAAACAACTTTTCTTAATCTGCAGCTGTTGACTTTTGCCAAGAACACCTGCACAGTCACAGAAAACCAATTAAGCAGTGAAATAAACTGAAAAAGAGATTTACATAGCAAGGGCAAAACATGGAAAACAAAGAGGGGAGCCGTTCTTCACTCTTTTCAAAAGAAATCCAAGGACTCGGGGACCACCACCTGCACAGCTGTACCTGGGACGTGTTTAGAGAAGACTGCAGGAGAAAGCTCTACACATTTACCCCTTTTGTGGACATGGTAACAAAAAATCCAAGATTTCTTCCACTTCTTTGAAGCCCACTGAGCCTGTAGATGTCGCTTGAAAAAGCTGCACTTACAGTGACTCAAGGAAGGAGTCCAGAAAATGCCTGATATGCAATAGCTCCCTTGCATTGCAAGAAGCAATACAAAGCCTACCTCCCCTCAGATAAAGGGACAGTCAAAAAGACAATGAAAATAGACCTTGTGAGGGGACTAACAGGAGTGTGGGGCAGAGAAAGGAACAGGCACAGCCTTGTTTATGCAGGACTTAAACAATAGCAAAGAGTTGCAATGTTAAGCAAGGAACACAGCTGGGCAAACCACATGGCTTTGCAGTGGAAATCCAGGAGTCAGTAGAATAATGTATGGATTTGACACAGGAAAAGGCTCTCAGAGAAATATGCCAGCAACACTAACTTTGGAAAGAGCTTTCCTTTGGTCCACACTGAATATAGGTTGAACAGTCTCAGGCATGCATGCAGACGCCCCACAGAAGACTGAAGTTCCTCTGTTGCCCATGCTGCCACTCTGACCCAGGACTGTGGGAAAGCACTTCATTCAAGATCACGCTGTTGTCTTCTGGGGTAGAGTGGGCAACTGAAGTGGCAGATCCGTGGGGGTTTTGATAGGGACTTCTCCATCCAACCACAGCATCATCTTTTGGTTGCTACAGACCTGAGCCAGGCTCCACCTACCAACAACATGATTGTAAAAGCTTCTACAGACCATTACCAGCATAAAGGGCTTCTGCTATGTATTTCTTTTGTTTTATTTTTAACAATTTTGCGCGCAAATTCTGGCTTTTTAGATGTCTGTCTCAAAGTAAACCTCTCAACAACGTATTGGTTTAAAATTCTAATCCCTCAATGCATTTAAGCTTATCCACAAATGTAAACACATACTTTGCTCAACTGGAATCTTTGCTGAAGCAGAAATCTGAATAAAATTACACAACTCATGAAAAGAAACACTGTAAACTTCACTGATGTTCCTGTCTTTACAACAGTTGTCAAACCCTAAAGTACCCAGGCCTTACACCAAAACAGAGGAAAGACAGATATAATTATCACTTTATTCTGCTTGGCGAAACAGTGTAAAACTGGATGGTTCTGTTGAGCTAGAGAATGGTGGGAGAGCACAGTTTACAAGACGAGGCTTGTTAGAGCTTGAAACATCTCCCTCTATCTACTCAGAGTTTTTTAAGAAGCACTTGCACACTGGCTCACGCTTGACTCAGCTCAGTCATATACAGTGTTCCAATGTATTTACATATGAAAAGAGAGAATACAACATTGCAGGAAAATGGCTTAGACTCAGACCTCCGTTACTATAGATCATGAAGTTGCCACTAGGCAGAAGATTGTAAGGCCCACTTCATCAATGCAAGCTTTACCTCTTCCTTTTTTTTTTTTACTCAAGCAGTCACACCTCCATCAGACAGAGGTAAGTTTTTTATTTAACTGGAAAAACAATGGAATAAAGTAATTTTTCCCCCCCCCACATTTGACTAGTTTTCAGGATTATAAATTCCACTGTATTAAATATCATTCAAACATGAGACCCGACATCTTCATGTTTACAATACCTTCTTTTGGCACAGGTTGTCAAAACACAGTCAGTCTTGGAAAATGCGAACATGAATGATTTAATGTAAATTGCCTCCAGTGTGTTTGTTAGCCCAGGCAGTTTAAAACCTCGTATTTTTAAATTAAGTACCCAAGGGTCCATTCTGATCACAATATCCTAATACATTCTTTAACTCAGATGCTAGTTTAGCTTCTATCTCTTGCTCCTTTTATACCCAGGACAACCTAATTGTGCTAGTTTAAGCAGGTGCTGAATGCAATGGTTTAACTGATACGCTGTTTTCGCTTTTGCAGGGAGAGAGGGCTGAGACAGTGGCACTAAATGCCGCATTTCAGTCCTCACAGGTGAGACGGAGCCTCAGCTCATTCTCACCCTGGCCTCTACCAAGGCCTCCAGTGCCCTGCAGAGAAAGCTCGAGCGCTGTTATCTCATTGCCTGATTGAGCATGTACCTACACAGTTTTCATACCTTCTTACAATGGCATGGGTTCGCTACCCCTCTTCCTCCAGATGAGTTTTGCAACAAATTCAAAGTGACATAACACTGACAGGCAAAGAAAAATTCCTTATCTTAGAAGGGAAAAGAAACACAAATGGGGCTGGGAAAACTAGATTTTAATACGATGTGTTTAGTGGCTTGAGTGGATGTGATTATTATAAATGTAGGATTTTGTTTCTTAGATTCAGAAATTCAAATTCAACTTGGATGTCTATACTTGTGGGTTTTTTTTGTAGAAGTTCGGAAAAGGATTTTTTTTTGTTAGAAAGATGCAGATCAACACAAGGATTCAAGAAACCAGAGTTTTCATGGAACACGTCTTACTGTTGCCTCAGGAGGTGGCCATTAATAGCTAAAATGACAGTAAATTTGCAAGGATTAACAGAATGGAGAACTGTTGCACACCTGGATTTAACAGACAACCTGTGGTCTTACTGGAGCATTTGCACTTCTACATAAAGCTATTAAACAGATGTCATGAGCTCTGAAGTCTCTGTTATTCATGCAGTTAAGGTTTTTTTCTCTTAACTTCAATATATATTTCCAGTTATAGTCACAGCAATTACCAACGCAGGAAGAATCACTCCTGCTCTTGTGGCAAAACTCTTTGGGCTGTAGAGGTCCAGAAATTGTACCCTAAATTCATGAGGAGGGTACACAGTTGTTGCTAAGAGCAAAACAAGGTTTTATTTTGCATTCCTTTTTTTTTTTCCTTTGCCATTCCCTGAGCTCTGACTCCTCACAAAAAAGCATAGCTTTGCTTTGTATTGTCTAGACTCGTACTTAGAATCAAAAGCAAATAAAAAACTATATTAAAATTAAATCCAGTGATGTATCCTTTTAGGCCTGAGGGACCTACTTTGGGACTTAGGTAATCCTTCAGTAAGAATTTAGTAAAGGTTTTTTGTTTGTTTGTTTGTTTTCCCTTATTCCCCTTGAATTGTAAATTCAAGCAAGCAAATCTGACACCCTGTATTTTTCAGCCAATATTGTACAAATTTCTCATGGCTATTTTTTAAGGATGGTGACTTCTTTAATACAGATTTCCAGAAATACTGCTGATTTTGTAATGCACGGGTTGCTTCTGTTGTTCATTTTATGATCGAGGCAGGCCCTCCTTCTTCAGTATTTGAAACTTGGCTTTATTACTGAAGCTTGTAAAGCCACAATTCAGAAGGCCGCTGTTTAGAAAAGCACAGCAGTTTCAAGAGCTCACTGTGAAACAAGTACTGAATGTGCCATCAGCAATAAGTGATGCAGCAGACAAATTGATCTGGAGAAGGAAGCTTTACATGCTGAAAAAAAAACCACCAAAGGAAACCTGCTTTCCCGGAAGCCATTATGACAGCAGGGAACTGGACTCGGTGACATGACGGTGATGACCCTGTGCCAGGACTCTCCACGGTCACAGTCGTGCTGTAACCTGCCTTTTGTCCCCTCCATGCCCTAACTCCAAACTGAATCCTTCTGAAATCCAGTCCCTTTTTCTCAGAAGCCATGTAACACACCGAATGTTAGTACTGCCTTGGTTAGACAGGGTCACAATGCACACAGCCAGTGCTCTCCGTTCACCGGGAAAGTGAGAGCCCATCAGGAGGTGCAGACGGGAGACTCAAGGGAACAGCTCAGAGGGCTGACACTTTCTCAAGACATCTTCCCCGCAGGCATAGCTGCGCGGCGCTCAGCTGGGTACAGAGAATGAGGGCATCGCACAACCAGCCAGAAACAAGAAGCTCCTCGCTTTTCTAAATTGAACGTTGGCCAGATCTGAGGGCAGGGGTGGCTGAGATTGTCCTGCAGTAAAGTGGTCTAGCACAAACCTTGTGTGGATCCCAGCCCACCTTCCAGCCTTTCTCATCTTTCTGGCTGTGTTTCTTCACCCCAACTGTCTCTTGGAGCCCAGATACTTTGCAGCCCATGTTTGCTACAAGCCATGAGCACGCAGGAGGAAAACAAATCTATCCTCAGAGTGCTTGATCTTTTCCATGCAGCTCAACAGGAAAGACAACATGCTGGCAGTTTGGTGAGCCTTGTAACCTCAGAGTTATCTCTGCCAAGGACTATGGCACAGATTTAAATGAAAGTTACATGGTACAGTCAAACACACTAACATGATGAAATAAAAAACTGACTGCGTTTTACAATTCAAAATCAAAATCTGAGAGTGTCCAGGGATGCCACATACTGTAAAAAAACAGAATTCAGATGATGTGCAAGACACAAACATTGGTTAATGCTATTCAAATAAGTTACTATACTAGTTTTATAATATTCACACATCTGTAAAGAACACCTCTGAATGCTCTAGTCCCTCTTGCAAAATAAACCATGAATCTGTGTATTCAGAACGACTTTTTGGTAGTTGCTATTCAGTGCAAGGCTCACCAGAACTGAGTATATCTGGTTTTTCCTGATGTGCTCAACTCAGCACCCAAGAGAAATTTGAGAACCTTTGCTCCCTCTATCATTTACTCATGTCTGCTGCTTCAGATACCCCTCAAAGGCGCATGACTCACAGCATGTTCCACAGGCCTATCAGTTCAAGACATTTCTTCTCTCCTCCCCTTCCTGGTAAAAGTTAGGAAAAGGAAGAGCAAGCAATGGACCTACTGCAGAAGGAGAGGATGCACACTTAAATTCATATGCATACATAAAAAACACATGACCACATATGACTTCCCTTCGATGTCTGTAACAGTTCTGCCTGCAGAAGCTCATAGTATCAACCCTAACCCGCCGTTTAGTGTGACAAAATTGTCAAGCTGCTCACACCCAAGAAACTCATTATATTGACCAAGTTTGGTTGTGTTTGGTTTTTTTTTTTTAACTGCACCTGGATGTATAAATCAAACTCTTGAAATATTTATCTGCATGGCAACATGCATGCCTAATGCATGTAGGGGGTGCAAACATTTTCTAGACATGATTAACAGGGCAACTGGATGTGAAAACTTTCTGAAAAAGTTTTTTGAACAGAGTATTTTAAATTGAGTTACTTATGCCCTGTGATTTCTAAGGTGATGGGCTGCAGCCAGCCCAGCTCAGCAGGAAATGAACTGACACAGTTAACTTGACCCACACAGGCCTAGAGTCAAAAGAATGGGAATACCTTTTACCCTGAAATAGGGCACAAGGACAGGTGACTTGCAAATGCTGCAATTCCATTCTGGAGTGCAGTCATGTGTCAGTATCTATCTAACAAAGACATTTTAAAGTGTTCTGCTGAAAGATTTCTGGAATATTTTGTCCAGTGCCAATTTTCACATTTTTGAAAGTGAGAAATCACAAACTAAATTTAGCTGAAATGCACATGTTTATGAATGAAATCATAGGGAGCCATTGTCACAGAGTTAATTCTGCCAAATGGTACAATGAGATCTTTTGTACAAAGTTTAGTCACACTTAGAACTGTTTTTCTTTATCCCAATGGCATCTATTAAGATACAGAAATGATCTATTTCTCAACAGAGTTTCTTTCTCTTTTCACCAGTCAGGCAGACAGCAGGCTCTCTATACTTGGGCATATTAGCTGACTTTCAAGGAGCCTAGTAATGTATGCGTAATCCTATGCAGCATGCAGTTCCTTATACTTTACATTAATCTTAAAACTCCAGTGATCAGAGTTTAGCAAAAGAGAAAATGGGTTGTAAGACAGAAAAGGAAATCTTTCCTTTAACCTGGTATAGAATATTTCTTAGATTCGTTCTCTTGGGATTAATACTGTTAATCTTGAAGGTGCAATACAAGGAGCATGACATGCTCCTGTACTTGCCATTATTCATATTAGCCATATCTCTGAAGTTATGTAACAACCGAGACTGTGTTATGATAAAATTCAAGCAATGCTGAAGGACTGTGAAGTCAGAAACCATTTGTTGTGTGGATGGCTAGCAGAAACGTCAATATGGCAGCTGTCTTTCCATAGCTGCTTAGGTTTTTTTCCTTCTTTGACAATCTTCTGCTTCTCCAAAAGAGGTAGAGGGACTTTATTCCAGGTACCAGCAAATAAGGAAAAGACTGGGGTTTTAGCACTTCTTTAACCATTAATCCATTCTTTTCAGTGCACATATAATCAGCATGTAACTTAGAAATTCCTATGAGCTTAAGAAGTACAGTATATCATCTATACAGTATTAAAACCACAAAATGTTAATGTGAAGATTGTGCATTCAGAACAGAGTATTAAACTCAAGTCTAATTAAGTATTCTTCAGTTACTAGAAAAGCTCGGCAGTTTCATGTTGACACCCAGGACCTTCATGCAGTTGCTTTCCATGAGTTTTACAACCAGCAGGGGACATGCAGTCATGATTTACAGACTCCTACTAGCTCTGCACAGCTGTGAAACCCCAATGTACCATATGCACTAATCTTCACCCTCTGCCACAGCAGCCCACAGCCCCGCCTCGAGAACATCGAAGTTACTCTGAAACAGAAATGAGAGTGCGTAGAAGCATCTAAAGACAGTTAGATGGCTGTTGCCTTTAACAGTCCTGAGCAATCACTGATACTGACTAGTAAAGTGTCAGACAGGTCACTGCTGCTAATTAAAGACCATTTTAGTAACAGTTTTCTGAGCTTCCCAGAGCAATATATTCACACCACTTCAGGGTGGTAGTTTTTTACACGTGAAATCCAGCTTAGGAATTTGTCCTCACAACACCAGCACTGGAGAACACCAGCCCTAGTTTAAGGAAACATGTCCCCAGAGCAGCCTGGCTCACCCACAGGTCAGCCGTGGGACACTGAAGCATCACACAACCAGGGAGGTTTAAGAATTATCGTTGAGATCCTTGCTTTACCCAGCAATTCCTCCTCTTTGGGAGATTTATCTGGAAAAAGGCCAGAAAATAGAGAGCCAAAGGACTCTCTAATGGATGTGCTTGTAAAAAGAAAATGTGTTTATAAAGAAACTGGACAGAAGACACTGATGTTTTTGTTATGTCATGTTACTTAGTTCAGCAACACCATCTGGGATAAGTTACTGTATGTTTGGTACTGGACCTATATTTGTCTCCCGTGAAGTGCATGTTCCCGATTTAGTACTTTTTCCAATTTGTTTTAGTCTACTGGAACTGCCACAGCTGCTAATGCTCCAGATATTCCATGAAAAAGAGAACTTCTGAACCTATGGCCTTTGTTTTCTTCTGAGAAAGCTCTTGCAAGTTAGACCACACCACACAGTATACATTTCTTTGTATGAGGAAATTTTATTGCATGATAATAACCAGTATGAATTTGGCACATATAAGGTCTACCAGCTTGTCTTTCAACAGAGAGAGCAAAGAAAGAAAACAAAGATGTGTTTTCTACTTTTCTGTCAGATATGGCCACACAGCCTACAGAGCTCCCAAATCTGAGCACAGACCACCTTCTCCTTGGGGGCTGGACTAGATGACCTCTAGGGGTCCCTTCCAACCCCAAACATTCTATGATTCTCATGCAGCAAATCATGTTACAAAGCACCAAAAAACCTCAGGGAATCAAGTCAGAGGTCCAGGGTTTCTGCAGATAGCCTTGATCCCCTCCTTAGGCCTTCAACCGCTTTGGCTGATGGAGATGGTCTGGCAGCGAGCGCTGGACTAGCAACCTTGGGCACATCACAGAGTACCAGTCTGCAAGAGAAGCAGAAGCTGGCGAGCACCAAGCATCCACAATGCCGGGGGTTGCTTTCTTACACCTTGTTTCTTCTCTGCAGTTCATCCACCCCTTTATAAACTGAGGCAATTAGCCCTGCTCCCCTGAATATGGTAGATTGAGAAGAGGCAGGAGCAGCTGTCAGGACCCCACAGATCAGGATGGAAGGGGAGGGCTGGATGGGGGACAGCTGCAGGCAAGGCTGCCTGACAGCTGAAATGGCCCAGAAAGGCAAGTGCTGCCCTGGCGAGGAGGCCATCAGGAAGGCGAAGGGGGAGAGCCCGTTCCGGAGAGCCCGAGGCAGCCCCGTTGCAGGCAACAGGCAGCCCAGCCCCGCGGCTCCCTCCCGCCACCCGGCGGGGCAAACCCCTGAG
>NW_009259102.1:1111795-1140741 GCF_000687185.1 Egretta garzetta
TCCCCCGACCAGGCTGCCCGCCATCGCCCACCGTGCCGCGGGCTGGAAGCCGCCCGCCCCGCACACCCTGCCTGCCTGAGCCTCCCCTCAGGCCGCCCGCCGCCATCTTGCCGGGTCACCTCCGCCGCCATCTTCCTTCGGGCCTCGGGGAGCGCTGGGCAGCCGAAACGTTATTCAAATCTGCCATCTGCTGGTGATAATGGGGTACAAGGATGCTTCATAAAGCCGTGCTGCCTGAGCAAATCCCGAGAGTGGTAAATACGGGCGCTTTTCTGTTTGTTTTTTAACTATTGCACGTAGCACGCTTCTTACAAATCCATGGGATTTGGCATTTTTGGCAAAATCAGTATGCCACAGCTGCTGGGTACCCTTTGGCAACACTACATCCTGTGGTTTCCCGACCCCCGGCTCGGCCGGGGGGCTCAGAAGCTCTGCCAGGGATTGTCGTTAGGAAAAAACGTGCAGCAACAGCAGGGTCTACAGCGAAGGGCAGAGGCCCCAGACAGCCAGGCTGGAGAACCTGGGCATGGCCAGGGAGAAGCATGTAATCCCTGGGAGCCTCACAGGGATTAGGGGTCTCGCAGCCCTGGTACTGCCTGGAGGCCTCTGCACCCCTGAGGACCTGTCCCCCCTCCAAGTGGTGGGGTTTCCACTGCCCATGTTGTCTTCTCCTCTGGCTTGCTCCCTTGCTGTCAGGGTGAGAAACATGAAGGTGAAGACCAAGCTCTGGGACTCTGGGCAAGATCCTGTCCCTCGATCACAGGGTAGCTTGTTAAAACTGAAGGTGAAGTAATTTTAAAGTCCAGCAAAACAAACTGTTTGAAAAATGCTGGCTGACTGGTACTCTCGCTCTTCTTTGCAGGAGGTTACAAAGTTGAGATCCTTTCTCCTCAGCTTAATGGAAGCCTTTTCAACAAGACATTCTCCTTTTTAACCTGAAGAAGTGCTGTAGCTCTGAGAAGGAAAGGAACCATACCTATCACATCTCATTCTTTCTGCTGGAGCTCCCTTCTGCAGACCTTTAGCTCCAGGTATGCTGGTTGTTGGTAATGCTGATATTTCTCCCTTAAAAGCAAAACTGACTTTATCAGTGATAAATACAGTCTCATAGTTATTTCAAATAATTGCATATTGATTTGTACTGAACTAAATCCGGTAGCTGAACACAGTAACATCACCTACAATTGTAGATGACTTTAAATTAAACATTTTATGACAAACAGTGGATTTTAGTTTGTAACCAGCAGATGGTCGTTGCAGGTTGTTAGAACTACTATTTACTTCTGGTAACAGGGAGTAGTAACTCGGAGTTCTGGCTCTCATATCAGACGTAGTTTCCATTGTTTACAGTTGAATATTTTAGCTTTTTGTCAGAAAAAAAATGCTGCCTAGGAAACCAAGAAACTGGCTGCATGATTGGTAAATTCTTGACAGGTGTTTCTAGATTTTTCAAATGCAGTCCTTAGTCACTCCCTGGAAAGTCCGACTGGTGCCAAGTAACTAGCCCAATGTTTTTCTTTGCTGTTATTTGTCCTCTAAGAAGTGAAGAGATAAGAATCTTGAATCTGCAAGGAACAAGTTTGTGGAAAACTTTCTACAGCATTTTGGAAATCAGTCTCACTTGTTTGGCTTTGTTCAGAAAAATCATTTCCCTTCTTCATTCTTTAATATCTAATTTTTGATATTGATACATCTCCTAATTTTATTGGCACTTTTTTTCTTCCTTCAAGCCAGCATTGTAGCTGAAAGACAAAAAGGCTATGTAACATGCATTTACTTCCCAGTCATGTAATTCAACATGCTATCACATCTGTAAGAAGCCCACTGTTCTTAAGAATCTATGGACGTTGTATAAATGGGATAACATTTTCATCGTAAGTACTTTAAGGTGTTCCTACTGCCAACTTCATAGGCATCACATTGATTAAAGAAGCAGCAAATTATACAAAACGCATTTTTTATGCACTACAGAGCTGGTGTGTGTAATTTATTAGGGTTTTTGTCATGATAGTTCACAAGAGCTGCATTTAATGGAAAGAACTGTATTTGTGTTTCTGTTTGTGATAGGATCGTATTGTTTTTTCTGTTCTAATGGGTGTGTGGAATCCTGAGATGTTTGGTGTCACCAAATATGTTCCTTATGATTACTCTTGCTTCTTCAATATTTTATATTTCATGGTTGCTACAGAAGGTGGTGTTTATTTCTTAGTTGCTTGTTCTGGTTATTTGTAAAATACCGCAATGCATCCACTTCTGGATGCACTTATACACATGTCCAATAGAACGCATAAAATTTACTTCACGACTCCATGTTTACATTTTTTAATGAAATCTTCTTTATCTGACAATCTGCAATGGCTTAGTCGATAGTTGTTCTTACTACCCTCCATGTATTAATTTTAATTCCTTCCACTCTTCCTAATGAGTAAATCAAGGCATCAAGGGACTAGAATAAGGTATTCAAATTTTAAACATTTCAATGATAGCTGAAAGTGTGCTGTTGATTCAAAATACAACATACCTTTTGTACTGATTCCCCGTTGTATCAGTTATTATTGAAAAATAAAATGGCAAGACATAAAGTGAAGCTTTAATAGATAGAAAACCAGGGGAATGCTAAGAAAGCCAGTGGACTTCCTGAAAACTAGACCAAAAGACTAAACTTCCAGGTCTTCTGGTTTTCAGGTTCTCAAGCTGTGCAGAATTCCAGTCTATTTCAGTGGCTTGCTCACCAAGGACTGAACTGTGGCGCTCACCATGTATCCTTAGCCTGCACTGCGATCTCTAGCAAGTCACTGAACATTTCCATGCCTTAGTTTCCCATATTTTAGCACACACCCTAAAAAGGAGCAAATTCTATTAAGCATTGTCCTTTAATACATGTTAGACTATTTTGTATCTTATCACAGAGCCAGTTTTCAGGAATATGTTCTTGAAATGTTACCTCATCTATAGACATGCAGAACATTAATAAATGTCTTAGGATAGACACAGATATCATCCAGGTACTACAGTGGCTGAGCAGTGGTTAGCAGGTAGACCTTAATATAGTGATAATGCCTTATGAAGTGGAAATTATTATGTTGAAGGACAAATTCATATCTTGATTACTGCTAAGTATCTGGAAGCCAGCTGATTTTAAAAAAGAGGTATCATCAAAGCAGCCGCACCAATCATGAATTTGAAAGGCAGGATCAGTTGCCCTTAACTGATATTGTCTATTGTTTGTGAAGTAACTTGTCCATTCTTCCAAAATAGATAACTGGGGCCTTGCTATTTTGTATCTTTAAAGGAGACAGTGACACTATAGCCATTATTAGAAGCCTGAAAAAGGTTACAGGTAAAGCTGTGTAAAATGCAAGGAAGAGATTTTTTTCTTAATTCAGCCCTGCTGGCAATGTATCATTTCTTCTTAAAAAGAAAGAATGAGAACCCATAGGAAATTACTAAAATAATACAACATCCTGAGGAAAATATGTTTTCGAATGGGGCTCTTGGGAAATGTCTAAGGCTGCAGCTTGACTCCTTGTGGGGAAAAAAGGGGTGTTTCCCAGGCACTAAAAATTGGCTTCTAAAAAGGAGTGAAAATAGATGAGATCAAACACTTGGTGTCTGTTAATCATAGCCTAGTTGGAAGCAGGAACACCGGAATTAAAACCAATATTGGGATACTAGAAGTTGAAAATCGTGTTCACAATTTCTGGCATTTGAGCTCATTTTTAGGAAGGAGGCCAAAAGGTTATACTAAATACTGATTTTTGTTTGATGTCAACTTGAGACCACTGTCTATAAACACACATACCCACACCTGTAAGGACTCCTATTTATTCTTACTCTTGCTCTATAGCATTGCTAATTCATAATGTATTGTTACAAATATTTTCTGGAGAGACAATCAAGAGTGAAATACAAAGCCGTCTTTCACAATTCATTATTTCTTACCTGAACATTTTCCTGCAGGACTTATGTTTCACACTGAAGTTTTCATATGAATTTTAAAAATTTCAGTGTGCAAATACATGTTCTAGTTATATACCCTATCTCACCTTAGCTCAGAACTGAGAAGCCAGGCCAGGTCGGCAGGAATCAACCTTTCACCTTTGTAAAACATTTTTTCTAATCTGTACATTGTTATTTAGTCAGTTAGTTGCAGCCTTGTTTCAAAAACAGGAAAGCTGAAGATGAGCAAAGTTCATCAAGTTACACTAACACAGAGCAAGTCTACGGCAGAGTCGGAACTGTTCCTCATATCTGCTGGCCCATGATGTTATATTAGCACAATGCCATTTAGATTTTTGAGCTAGATAAAGTCAACGAAGTAGCCCATCAGACCATTCAAAATCTGTTCATGTAAGGATATCAGTCTCCTTTAGGTTCTCATTGGCAATGGCATCCTTGGAGCATTTTAGTTTCAGTCACCTGAGTCAGTGGTAACAGCCTGTAGAATGACATGCCATTCCTTGCATCGGTTTCTTTCCTCTAAGGAGTTTTGGTCTGTCTGTCATTAAAGGCTTCCCTTAGTTATAAACTGTGACAGACCCCTCAAGTGAGACTAGGATATGAAATTTTTAAGACTTGAGCTTTTGAAATGGTAGCTTTAGGGATCAAAATACCTGGACTGTTTAGGTAGAAAGAAAAAGTCAAGTATGTATACGCGGATAAAAAAATAGCTTGCTTTGCAAGAGCATTGAGTAGGTCTCCTATTTGTGGTAAATCAGGACCCATTAATTATGAGGGACTTAAGAGTCCTATTTTAAGCAACCATCATAAGTATGTTTATGATAAATGTCTGCATGAGTACTGTAAACTGGCTCCTTAGCATTGTCTCAGGAAGGATTCAGTAAAACTGTACTGCTACCACTCAACTGTGCTTATAGAGAGGTGGAACAGGCCATAACACAGTTTCAATAGAAGCCAAATTATTAAGCTCTCCGAGTACTGTTGTTTTCTGTAGTTAAATGTGATGAGCCTGGGTTTGTTTTTTTGCTCTGGGACAAAGGGTTTTGTCTCTTTATTTTCACTCTGATGCCCTAGGAGCTTCAAAGCAGACAATACAGGATCACCACATTCCTGCCTCTTCTAGTTACTGACAATGCCCTCAGTTTTTGAGGTACCCCAGCCCTTCCTAGGTCCTCTTCCTTTAAAGAGAAATTCAGACAAACATGTCCCTTCCAGCGTTCCCCATCTCCTAGAACACATTTTCCTTTTTTCTGCAGAAAATAGCTCTTAGAGTAAGTGCTGCTGACAATCTTTTAGACAGGTTAAAAATATATCTATATTTCTCTCTCTCTCTCAGCTTTAAATGAAACAGTTAAAAAAACAAGATGCAAGTGATATTCATAAGACCTAATCTGAAAACTAGAGGTCTTTTAAAAATATATTACACCCTCCAAAGAAAAGGCATTTAAGCTAGAGATAGAAAAATACTGGCAAATTAATTTTACAAGTAGTTTTGTAACAAATTTTAAATGAAGGTGAAAAAAATGCTGAGAAGAAAATTGAGCTAATCCTGGCAATTAAGATAGGCTATATTTCCCCCCGTGATTTAGCACAGTACTAAAGTCCAACTGCTAATGATAAAAGAAGTTAGAAAGTCCTGAAAAAATTATAGTGGCACAATGATGCATTCTGGGACAGCTTTAACAGAACCGATTAGCTCATGGAGTGGGAAACAATTCTGAAGGAAATGCTTCAAGTATTTTGTTGTGCAGTCTAGAGAGGGAGAAATTCAGGTCACAGTTCTGCAGCCAACACTAACTCAAGGCCTGTGAACCCAACAGAAAGATAAAAAAAACTTAGAAGTTTATCCATTCTGGTTTATCTGCATCTTGTAAGTCTACTGCTGTAATCCAAATGTGTTCCTTACATCTATTTCCTTTCATTCAACACTGTGACAAAGCCAGAATAAAAATACTGTTTCTAAAGAATTCACCTTCTTGATGTTGTTTATTTGTATGGTTTTAACCATCAGTATTCTTACCTCTAACAAGTGAGACATGTTTCACCCCTGAGGCAGAACTGAGGTTCTCCAGTAATAGTAAATGAATGTCACATATATGGAATTATGTTTCTGATTCCTTCTGTCCTAGGATGAAAGGAGTTAAATGACTGTATTCTTAAACTAACTAAAAGTAAGTTAATTAGCTTAATTAGCATCTTAGCTAATGAAAACACCACACACAAAAAAAGAATATGTTAGGAACTGTAATGTTTAACCTGGCTAAATCCAAGTTAGTGAGTTTCTGTAATAAGAATTATTACAGAAAATTGATGAAGTTATATCTGTAAAAATGTTGCATTATCCCACTGTGACACATTAATCATGCATGGTCATTATCATCTTTATTTACAATTTTGATTTTTCTTTACAGATCAGGTAAAAACTTGCATTGCACTTTTGCTGTTGTGTCTAAATGTCCCTGGGATTTATAAACACAGTATGTAACTAGAATTTCTTTTACCCATAAGAAAACATAATTTGCATGGCATTGCTTAAAGCACATTTAAAAAATACAAGCTGCTTGCTTGGATTCTAGCAGTTTGCCCCGAGAGCTGAGACTTCTGTTGTATCAACAAATGTCTTTTTCACTCTTTCTTGTAGATCTGTCGTAGTTTAACCCAGCCAGCAAGCAAGCACCACACAGCCACTTGCTCACTCCCCCTGCCCCAGTGGGATGGGGAAGAGAATTGGAAGGGCAAAAGTAAGAAAACTCATGGGGTGAGATAAGAGCAGTTTAATGTTTGAAATAATTTTTTTTTTTTTTTAATAAGAAAACAACAAATGAGAGAGACAGGAACAAAACCCAGGAAGAACAAGTGATGCAACTGCTCACTGTCCACCGACTATGCACAGCCTATCCTCGAGCACCAATTGCTGGTCCCCAGCCAACTCCCCCCACTTTATATACTGAGCATGACGTCGTATGGTCTGGAATACCCCTTTGGCCACTTTGGGTCAGCTGTCCTGGCTGTGCCCCCTCCCAGCTTCTTGTGCTCCTGGCAGAGCAGGGGAAGCTGGTAAGTCCTTGACTGGTGAAAACACTGCTTAGCAACAACTGAACCATCTGTGTGTTATCAACATTATTCTCATACTAAATCCAAAACACAGCACTATGTCAGCTACTAGGAGGAAAATTACCTCTGCCCCAGCCGAAACCAGGAAAGATCTTGGACAAGCCAATTTTTTCAGCCGAAACCAGGACAGATCTTGGATAAGCCAGTTTTTTCAACACACCCTAAAGAAACATGGAGACTCTGCATTCACTACAGAAGGCAACAGTAACAAATACTGATGACAGTTCTCATGTGAGACAGAGAAGATGTCCTCAATGGCAATACAAGGTAAGTCCAGACATGCTTGGCTTTTGTCATTGTTCATTTCATACATTTGACGAAGAGTAAATACATATCTCACAGTTCTGAATAGCACTTCCCCATTCCTCCCTAGCAACAGAGACTCATTCTTCCTTAAGGTCCTTTTGTCCCTCTCAACTAAACCAGGCCAAACTGGTATTAACATCCTTCATCAGGGAGGGCCAGTAAGCCCTGCACCCCTACCTACTTCCTTGCTTGCCTGTCAAGTGTCATTCGGAACAAATTCTCATTGCCATCTCCCAGTACTCATGAAATCACAGGGCCATCTTGTGATTTCTGCTGTGCCAGTGGCCAGCATTCAGCAAATCTATTGCCTCTCAGCTTGTTTCATCTAGCAATCAGGGTTTCCAGTCAGGAAAAAGGGGACAGCATAACAGAGCAGGTGGAGTATGTCTGCATCCCATCAAGGTCACTTTCAGCCCAGAAATCCAGTGAAACACATTTGTTCAACACAGAGGTACAAGCACTTCCTCACAGTGTTATGCTAGCCACATATAAACCTTTTTCCTCACAGCTCTGATCTTTATCCTGCCTGCTACTCTTTGCTTGTTGTCCTGCATACTCCTTGCTTTGCTCCTTGCTCTTTTAACCACAAACATTTTGGCTATTTGAATTTTTTTAGAATGCATATAGCCTGTAGGACTCCACACAGTCCTATTGGTCATACAAGTCCAGGCAACTCTGAAATAAATTTTCTTTACGTCTTTCTTCTTCCTGGGCTTTAACATTTATACCCCAAAACTTTTACTTGGGCAGACGTAACCAAAGCTGATTAACCCCAGTTTTTGTGCACAGTTACAATACATACATTGAAATACTCCATATATTGTGAGTATATTCTATGATTCTCTTACATATCATGGCTTCTTTTTTAAACAAAAGTGCCTCCCAAGCACACAAGAATGGAGTGAGAAGTGTTGGGTTTTGAGAACATGAGAGTCTGGCCCACTGGCTACAGGAAGTGAACATAGAGTAATGCAGTGAAATGATGCTGCTAATGATAGGTCATATTCATTCCATGGTTGGAAGTGAAAGTGATCTCAGACTGCTTTTAAGAGAGAAGAGAATCCTCTTTGTGGGACCGAAAAGGTCAGATTTTAAATATATCCTTGTCATAATACACAGAGATGTAGGTGTTTCACAAAAGCTCACTAATTCAGTCAGATTTGTGGGGGATTATGAAGCACAACAAAGTGTAAGTTGGTTTAAGAACCAAACTTATGCGCTGGGTATTTTATCGAACCACTGGTACATCAGAGGGAACAAAGTTATTGAGTTATTTAAGAGAATGATCCACCTGTGTTTAACCAAAGCCACACAAGTAATCTTCTCCTCAGCTTTATGCTAGCCACAGCTCCCCAGTGGAATTTCAATTTATATCTCTTACATAATCAGAGCACAATTTCAGGGGAGAATTTGACCCTGAGGGAGGCAGGAGGACTGGAGAGACTTGCTAATAGTCATGTGGTAAAAATAGTCTTTTCATAAGCCCTGCATGAAGCACGGAGAATGCCTTGAAACATGCCCTAGCTAGTATCAGAAATAGCCGAGCCAGAGATAAAAAGCATCCTTCTGCTGAAATGTAAAGGGAAAAAAAACCCCCTAAGATATTCTATAATAGACCTCATGAGTCACTCCGATGTGCTAATGAGTTCATTGCAAGCCACCATTTAAAATGGCATCCTATTCTCACCAGCACAGAAGCACACTGGTTCCCTAGACATTTAGGTTCTCATGCAACCCTTCTCTCCTTAAATGCAGAATATACTAACATCTGTCTCATCTCAGGGTCTGTAGAAATCAGTCCTCACAGCCGAGGTGTTTATTCGCAAAAAGAAAAATTAATAAGCCTCATGATTCCTGGGAAGCAGCGCTTTCTCCAGGAGCTGGGAGAAGAGAATTTCTTTCCTGGTGTTGCCTATACAGCATACCTAGTTTCCCTACCCTTTCTGCAGATAGCCTGGCTCTTTAATCCCCTGTTCTCTGACAATGGTAGGAGATTCATCCTGCGTCATGCTTGGAGGGCTTGGATTTTGTGTATTGTTCTTCCAAATGAATTACTTCCATCTCTAAACTTTCCCATCAAGTATGGAGCTGTGTATCCAGCTTCCATGGCATATAAAGAAAGCACTAATAAGGTGGGGTTTTTCTTCCCACTGAAGTACAGGGAACAAAATATATACATATTAAAAGTAATCTCCTATTAATAGGATAAGCACTTGGGGCATGAGGAGAGGACATGCTTTGTCTTTTTTACAGCTAGGGAAGGAATGATACTATGAACCAATGCAACAATTAGTAGCGGTCAAGCATTAACAAAACGTTATAATGGTTAAGAAACTAAAGTTCCTGTATAAATTTTATAAAAATCCCTAAACCCACAGACAGGTTGAAACAGATATTTTGAAGTAGGAGTGTGCCTGGAAATCAAACTAAATCAGTGATAATACTGTTAATTTAAAAATAATATAGAAACCCCAGAAAATCCCAAGATATTGCTAATGTCTGGATTTGAAGTTAACTATTCATAGAATTCTGTCCTGATAATTATCTACTTGCTATGAAAACAATTTCTTATTTCTTTGTAAAGAGTAAATAATTTCCAATAATCCATACTTGCAATTAGAAACAGTTTAACAACAGATGCTGTAGAGAGGTATCCCTATGAAGTTTTGAGCAAAGCATTTATATTTTCCTTTCTGGGTATAATTTTGCTTATTTCCTCTTGGAATTTTTTTCTTTTTTAATTTTTTTTTACTGCAGCATTACAGCTGAGGTGTCTTTGTCAGTGAGCAGCAAGGGCAGAGTGCTTCAAAAGGCAGGGGGATCCAGGAGCCAAGGGTGACAGCAAGGCAGGCAGACTAGTGTCACCCCAGCCAGGGCCCAGGTCTACAGTGCCTGAAGAAGGCAAGCATGGCAGGTCTGGAGATAGTAAACAGGGTCAGCCAAAACTGGAGATAGACAGACAAGTCCATGGTGATGAGACAAGTCCGAGGTCAAGACAGGAAGTCAAATTCATGTGTCAGGGTCAAGATTCAGATCAACAGGGTGCTAGCCAGGTATGGGCTTAGGTGCAATGTAGCTCTAGCAGAAAACAAGTATGAGACCCCAGCCTAAAAGCAGCTTCTAGAGAAAGGTGGAGAGCCCCTGCAAGGGCTTCTTGGGCAGCTATCCCTCACATAGCTTCAAGGTTAAAGAGCTGCACTGTCAGTGTTCACCCTGACACTGGGCAGCATAGCTTCCAGGAGAGAGGGGTATGCTCAGGGCCCTGATAGCCTGTGTCAGGATTGTGTTTCCTTTCATTACTTGCTGTACACAGACTTACACAAAAATTAGAGATTTTTCCAAGAAGTGGCAGTAAACCATGGGGAGACTCAGTGGGCATCAGGCCTCTGATGCTATTTGAGAATCTCCTGCTTTTGTAAGTTTAAAAACAAAGGAATTACTGTATAGTAATTAAGTGATAAGGGAAGTGAGAGGTCTGGAGGGAGTTCTAAGATGAGAATCATAGAATCGTTTAGGTTGGAAAAGACCTTTAATATCATCAAGTCCAACCGTTAATCTAACCCTGCCATCCCACCACTAAACCATGTCCCTAAGCACCTCATCTGCCTGGCTTTTAAATACCTCCACGGGTGGGGACTCAACCACTTCCCTGGGCAGCCCATTTCAGTGCCTGACAACCCTTTCTGTAAAGAATTTTTTCCTAATGTCTAACCTAAACCTGCCCTGGATCAACTTCAGACCATTTCCCCTCATCCTATCGCCTGTTACCAGGGAGAAGAGGCCAACCCCCATCTCGCTACAGCCTCCTGTGGGGCAGTTGTAGAGGGCGATAAGGTCTCCCCTCAGCCTCCTCTTCTCCAGACTAAACAACCCCAGTTCCCTCAGCTGCTCCTTGTATGACTTGTGCTCCAGACCCTTCACCAGCTTTGTTGCCCTTCTCTGGACATGCTCCAGCCCCTCAATGTCCTTCCTGTAGTGAGGGGCCCAAAACTCAACACAGTATTGAAGCTACGGCCTCACCAGCACTGAGTACAGGGGCATGATCATTTCCCTGGTCTTGCTGGCCACGCTATTCCTGATACAAGCCAGGATGCTGTTGGCCGCCTTGGCCACCTGGGCACACTGCTGGCTCGTATTCAGCCGGCTGTCAACCAACACCCCCAGATTCCTCTCTGCCAAGCAGCTTTCCAGCCACTCCTCCCCAAGCCTGTAGCGTTGCATGGGATTGTTGTGACCAAAGTGCAGGACCCGGCACTTGGCGTTGTTGAACATCATACAGTTGGCCTCAGCCCATCGATCCAGCCTGTCCAGGTCCCTTTGCAGAGCCCTCAAGACATAGCTCAATTCCAAACTACTATTTGTTAGAGCAGGGCAATTAGATATTTCACGGCAGAATCATACTGACAGCCCATGCTTCTTGTTAACCAGACTGCACTAAGAAACCATGGAGTGTGCTCTCTGATGGGAGAAAGATATCAAAAGACAGAAGAAAACCTAGTTAGTTAGTAACCCTATTCAATGTAAAAGTGAAATACTAGAAAATCAAAATCCTCTTTATAAATACTGACTTACTATGCCTACATCTCTCCTTGCAGTGTGTTCTCAAGTTCTCCATTCTGGGACTAGCATATCGTTGGAAAGACATGTGACAGGGATTTCAGCCAAAGTGAGGCTGAGCTATAAGTCCAATGATAGTTGAATGTGGCTATACAAAAGGATACCTTATTTTATCCCAACAGGTAAGTTGCATCGGGTATTTGGGTTTCAAATTCAAAACAGTTTTCTTTTTCTCTTCTTCTCTGTCAGCATTTGAGCCACCATTCCTTATGTCAAAGCTACAGTGCAAATGGTAGATTGATCTCTGTTTGGGTGCTAAACGTGACAGGGAAAGTAGCTGCTGGCTCCCCAGTGTTTTCTGACAGAAGGAAGGCAAGTCTGACTTCAGCAGAGAAAGTAATGTACCCAAAGGACCAGAGAATCCTGAATGGCTGAGAAATCTTTTCAGGTTCAGTAGTGTCTGAAAATCCTCATCTTCTCCCACTTGACTAGTTCTGATAACTAGTCAGTCACGAAACAATCTAGAAATGGCATTATGCCAAACTGGACACTTACCAAGTTTGCTCCACTCAAGGCAAAGGTTTAAAAAGGTTGTTGAGACAAAGCGTCCATCAGCAGAAAGACAGAGATGTTAAACAAAGACTCTTTTTTACGTCTTTCTGGAAATGTGACATTTATTTTAATTACAGTATAAGTACTCTTGTGATAATGATCCTGGGCTGCATTTGGGATCACTTGTTTGCATCCAAAGAAGGTGTTCATTCCTACTGTTGAAATATCTGTTCTGTTTAGATTTACACTTTTTCTTTAATCACTCTTTATTCTTGTATTATGTTGCTGAAGCTAGGATAATCCTTTTTTCTCTGTGAAGAAATACGAGAATACATTTGTGTAAGCCATCTTGATATGTAACTGGCAGAAGCCATAATGGTAAAGATTTCAAGCATGTAAAAGATATACAGAACATGCTAACTGTTCTCTGTGTAGCTGGGATAAATACTGAGCTGAAATTATAGCAAGACAGAAGCAGGTGGGACCATAGATAAAACTTTCTAACAAGGAAGGGTAGTGAACCATTGGGCTGCACCACAAAGGAAGGGATAGAGGCTCCACTACTGAAGTTCATTAAAAACAGGTTAGGCAAACATCTGTCTAGCCTGACATATTCAGAAATGATCATGACTTGAGGAAAGGAGATAGTTTGGACCTCTATTTCATTTTGAGGCTGGTGCCAAGAGATGATCCAAAAGACTAAATTGTCCTTCAGTTACAAAAGGCCAAGAGGCGCCCTGTTGATACCCTAAGGGTCAAAAAAAACCCAAATGTAAAACGGCTTACATGCATAAGATTCAGGCCTTATTGTCTAGCTTGCTGTTACTTTGCTAAAATTAGTATTGTCTAGTTTGCTGTTGCTTTGTTATTAGCTTTGTCTAGCTTGCGGTTGCTTTGTTAAAGTCAGTAGTGTCTAGCTTAGATTTTTTTGTTCTTCTTAAAGTCTGTAGTATAGTTACTTAGTGAATTTAGAACCCTATTCAAGGATGGGGAGAATCAGGAGGGGATGAAGCAAAAGATAATAATGGTTTGCCAAGGTTGCCAGACTAGAAGGAATGAGAACTAATTGATGTAGAAAGATTTGTGGCTCCTTACAAAGGACAGTTTTTTGATAAGAACCAGGTGTTTACCTCAAGAGCTGGTCTACACCAACCCTGCAGTTTGGGCAAGAGCCAAGGAGCAACTGAGTCTGTGCAAGAACAAGAGGTTACTAGCGGTGACGAAGAGGAGCCATCAGCCTTCATCCCCACGACCCCCGACGACCACCACCAGGAGGCACTGAGCAGGCGCAGTGGGGAGGGACTTATGGAAATGACCTCCTGAAGCTAATTTTAATACAAAGCGGAGACAGGTTATGCATATGTATAGGCATATCGGAAAACTTCATACATATGTAATACTTTGCTACATATAAACGGGCAAAGTTGCCGCGTGATGGTATGCACGCTAGGTGGAGCGATCCCCCATGCATCCGGTGCCGTGAATAAAGAATGTCTGCCTTCTAACACTACATTGGTGTTATGAGGTTCATTCTTCCCAATTTCAGTGACACTGTCTCAGTGACATCTCGGTGTCTCTTAGGAATTCCTGATCGTGTGAGACGCTGGAAATGTGGAAGCAGTTGTGGCTTATGAGAGTGGTTTTTGCAGGGCGAGAAAGGGAGTGTGCAATGTCAGTAAACGTGCAGTGCTAATATGCTTAAAAATACGGGCAGAAAATCATTCAAGAGTTCTGAAAACAGAAATGAGTCATGGAGCAAGAAGTGAGGAGGAGAGGAAAAACCCATTAAGGCAAAATGCAGATTTCAGTTGAATGCTACAACCAGTGGATTGACCAGTGGATCTTAGGAGCATGATGCAGGTAAGAAGAGAACTGTCCCTCAGCTGCCGTCTGTCACTGACACCCAAATCTTCTACAGTAGATCTTAAGATCAGCCAAGTTTTCTGTTCTTAGGCACTGCAGACATCTGTAACATTTTTGCCTGTGTGGGAGGACTGAAAGATGGGAGGCATTTGAGAACATCAACTTCCCAAACAGAAAACTCAAATTATTCTGTGGTGAACTGGGACCAACTCTTTTAAGCCTCTCGGGCAGTCTTCCTATCAAATTGAAATTCATTCACACGTTCTCAGACTTGCTGAATGTCCTTTGAACAACTACAGTATTGACATGCTGCATTATAGTAACAGAAAACCAATGATTTATTCAAGCAAATCCCTTGATGCAGAAGTCTCTTTTAAGTTATGTACTTAGGCTAGGATTTTCTAAAGGTTAACCTGGATACTTTGAAAGTGAAGTTCCTGTTGGCTTCTCTGAGAACTGTGAGTTCCATTTTTCTTATCCAGTCTCTTTAGAGGTTTTCAGTCATATGTTTTATCAAATTATTAAGACCAACAGCATTTTCATCTAGAGAGAGAATCACTGATACCTGTTAGTTTTCTAGCTGTGGGTATTCTCCTTGCAGAATTCCGGATGCAGATTCCATTCTTTCCATCTTCTCTTTGGAAGAATAAAAATTACAGGTTGCTTTACGTGATGAAAATCTTGGAAGGTTGCATTCCTTCCACAACATCCCATGTACTGGTCAATCCTCTAAACAGAGGATAGTGCATAGTCTTAAAGAGAAATATTTCTTCTTCAAGCTTGTGACATACTGCAGATGACAGTCTTCATACAACCTGCACAGAGTATACATGATTATTTTTGTTTCAAGTTTTGATATATTTTCTAACATTTTTGAAATTAAATAAATATTTAAGCTTGTTTAGTGCTGCAGATCAAACTCAAAGTGCAGCAACAGATCAAGCCTTCCTGTGATGCCCCATGATCTAGAGTGGCCCTGAGGAATGCATCTATGAAACCATAAATTTTTGCAGCATTCCCCGCAACTTGGGAGTCCCATGAAGACTGCCTCCCACCTTACCAATGAATACCATTTGCATTTCTGAGGTTTCTCTGAGTTTGTGAAGTATGTATAACATCGTAGGTGGTAGCCAGAAGCAGCACATTCTTAGCTGTAGTTTTCAATGTCCCTAATTACCTTTTTACAAAACTCTTTCTCTAATGTCATGCTTTCATACTGCCTCCCAGCTCTATTCCTTTGTATAAACTATATAACTGTTCCTTCTGCTGCAATGGAGTTAAACTGTCATCAATCACCTAACATTAATCTTTCAGATCGTTAGTAACAAATATGCCATTATTTCTTTTTTATTTTACAATTACCATTCTGTTAGCCCAAGGCCTTTTTCTGTGGAATACTCTCAAACTTCCAATATTTGGGAGAATGTGTGAGAGTAACGTATCTGTGGGGCTGCATTACATCGGATGGTAAAGCACTTTCTGCAGGCTAAAAATGCATAAGGGAATGGTTATGGTGATCCAGTGGAGGTGTGATCACTTGCTGTGCTGTGGTAACGTGGCCACACGCCAGAGCCCTGGGAATTTCTTGTGGCTGTCCAGTGCATCGCTCTGCTCTTGGGTAGGGGAGGGGTAGAAGAAGGCCACCAGCTGCTGCCACCAAACTCCCAGGTGAGAAGCTGAGATCAGGTAGGTTCTCTGCTACGCTGCTTCTAAGTACTCCATTAGTGACAGCTTGTGCATCAAGAGGAGGCTATCCTTAAACAAAACTGCGTGCGGGGGGCAGAATCTTGTCTGCCGTTGTTCTGCGATGAAACCAGCAGAGGGGAGTGTCTGAGTGCTCTGCAAACCGGTGAATATCGGAAGCCTTGCTGGTCTGTTATGATCCCAGTAAGAAGAGCACTCAGACTCTGTGTCATTTAAAATGCTTTTTGTTAGAGCTAACACTATGAAATGTGAATAGGATAGATAACCTTACATCCCTTTAGATGCTAGGAGCCCAGAGCGGTACAGCATTGAGCAGGATGCCAACCCAAGTGCAGGTGGAACATACTCTGCATAGTGGAGTTTTGTATTTCAAGAACTTAAGTTTTAACTACTGATTTCACAAATGACAACACCCTTCTCATAAATAGTATCTTTGGAACTCCATCATTCTGAAATTTCAAATGAGCCCTGGTAGTGATTTTTTGAGATTGGTTTTTTGTTGAAAATAAGTGTCTGGCTAGGAAATTTAATCTAATTAAAAATGAAGCAGTTTAAACATCTCTATTTGAACTTCAGCTTGTTATCAACACAAGAACCATCTGGAAAGTTTGAATGCCAGAATAAATAAATATTCTCAAGGATATGTGAAACTTTCATCACAGTAATTTTTGTTTCGGTATATGGCTATAAATTGCTTTCCAAAAATACTTGAAAGCACATAATTAGCCAGTTTTGTTCAGCAATATTTTAACTATTGTTATTAATTTCTACAAATACTGCATATTGATATTTTAATTATAAGATTATTATCAAGACAGTAATAAAAATGCATAGTTTTACCAATATCTACAGTGATATTGCTCAAAAAACTTTGAAGTATCTTTATTTTCCCTCTGTTTGGTAGTAGAAGTTGTTACTGAGTTAACAAATTAAATGGAAATTATGTAGTTTAAGGGATCCTCTATGCACAGCCAACAACACAACAGAAATAAATCTGTAAATATAAAGTTATTTGGTAACTTCAGTTTTAATCAGTAGAAATTACCTATTTTTTTCAGATTATCAGATCCTTCTGAGAGAACTCAAAGAACTGTGTTATTGCACTAAGCCAGTCAAGTGGCAGTAGGCAGAACTCAGTCTGAGTCTGACTGTGTTAATAAACTCATTCATAGTACGATGTGACGTTAACATGTTCATGCAAATTATGCGGCTGCATGTAACTTACAAACAGAAAAAGGAGCCAATGTAAAGCAAAGATTATTAGGTTTGAGATTACCATCTCACTTTATTCGAATCTGATTCTGATTTCCTTTATATAGAGTTGTAGATAGACCTAAAGAATGTATTACTCACTAAGTTGCCAATCCTTTCTTTTTATCAAGGTTCATGTATTTCTATTGCAAAATAGTCCTTACTGGTTTTCTTTTCAAAATTTCCAGTGCTTAAATGCAGAGGTGGTAATATGCTTCTCAAATAGCTGGGATAGATTGTTAAATCAGATAATCGCCAGCCATTCTGATCCATCCATCTTTAATTCAGGATTCCCAGACCAGCATCTTGTACATGGCCACTCTCCAGGAATTCTGCACTTGGTGACAGACAAGTAGCTATAAAGGTATGTATGATCTTTACAGTCCTTGAATCATGATATTAATATCATGTGAATATTTGACAGTCCTACTAAAGAAAATAGGATCAGTCTGGTAATCTTTTGGCTGCTGTAGGGTCTGACAAGTTGTAATACTTAGCTTGCCTGCCAGCAAATTCCTCATTAAGCACAAGATATCCTAAAACAAATCACCTCTCCGAGATGTTAATATATGTAGAGTTCTTTTAAGCAGATAATTCTAGCCAAAAAATGCACATATTTTGTCTTCTCTTTCTACCATGTAGCCAAGCTGAAATACTCTAAAGGCTTCCATATATTGAAACCTATCATTTGGGTGAAATGATCACAGTGAAGCACAGGAAGACACAACACAATTAAGGTTTAGGATTTCACTACAAACATAAAATTCCAACCTAAAATGTTTGTATTAGCTTATACAAATATCTCTTTTATGAGTTAACCCACGTAGATTTTTAAATTGATCTACAGTCCCTTTAAAGATGAACTGGGCACACACTGCATTTTTTTCATGCAATTTTGATGCAATGAATAGTGAAGTCCAAGCATTTTGACTAAGATTCTTAATGTCAGTTTGGGCTGAGAGCCAGAATTCCAGAGAAAACACAGGGAAATATTCAAGAGAGCTGAATCACAACTAAAGTTCTGTCTTGGCAGTGACTTCAGCAAACAGAAATAGTCATGAACACATCTATGTGTTTATTGTACCCGCATGGGTAGGCAGAGGTCTGTTTCACCTGTGTACGTAGCAGGGCACTTCTTGGGTAGAAGTTGACCTACACCCCCAGGTACTGGAAAATTGAAGTCATAGGGTCTAACACAATTCAGGTTGTAAGGAACCTCAGGAGATCACCTAGTCCAAACTCTAGTCTTAACATTTATCTTACATAGATGACCTTTTCTTGCCTTGGAGTTTATGCCCCCAGGCCCAGCTATGTCTCTGTGTTTATTTCCACAGTATTGATTCATTTGCCTAAGGGTCAGATGCCTCCCAAGTTCAACAAGGCAGTGAAATAAAATCCTCTCATTGCTTTTCCAGCTTTGAGCTGACAGGGACAGAAATTTCAATGGTCTGATAGCGGGGCTGCCCCCGAGACAAGTGATGATTTTTCAAAAAAAAAATGGGGTAGGGGAGAAGAGGACAGGAGGAAGCAGAACAGCTGCAGTAGTTGGAGTTGCCAGGATCAGCTTGCCTAGCAACCCCCTTTCTTAGGCAAGGGCATCTCATTCAGCAACAATAGCAACATCAGAAGCAGCCCTGACACTTGGTGAGCTGGGTGCATGATAGGGAGCATGAGAGCTGTCAAAACACCAGCCTTAGGGCTCCGAAGCCTCCTCAGTTTATTGGTAGGTAAACTACATAGATCTGCTTACCAAACTTATTCCTGTGGTCTGTGCATACGGAAAGAACTGCATATTGCTTATTGCAATGAGACAGCTATTTATACCAGGCAATTGTTGAATGTTACTTTAGTAATGTAGAAAACACGAGTAATAGAATAATATATTGGAAAAATCAGTTGTATAATTCTGTCTTATTCCATGAATACTGTGATAAGTATTTGTATAACCCAATAGATGATTATCCCTCAATAATATATAGAAAAATAATAGCAGATTATACAAATAGAACCTATTATCTTTTACTAGAAGTGGAATAAGACCAGGCATTATCATAACATATCTGTTCTGTTCATATATAACCTAGAGTGTATATTTTAATACAGGATTTATATATATAATACTATTATATATATACAGGTATAATGTATATTCTGCGACTGTTGCAGTTCAATCTGTGTGCTGTTATAATGCTGTATTCCACCTGTAATAGGTTTATGCAATCTTAATATTATCTATAATTATGAATTTTAACATTTATATAATTAACAATTGTATTGTGTTATTAAAGGTCCAACAAAAAAATTACTCATTCAAAGAGTTTAGGTGTAAAAGATTGAAAGAAACTGAGCATTGGGGGAGGGGCATTTTAAAAGCAAACAAAAAACCTCTTTAAAGCAAATGTGTCTCTGCGTATGGTCCTAGAACCACACGCACTTTGTAGAGAAAACCTTCTTGCAAGAGAAGGTTTCATGGTTCATTTCTGGATAGATCAAAATAATGTATTGATCAAGTTTGTATACCCCTAGGAAGCTGTCATTTTTTGCTCTAGAAGTTGAAGAGAGCGAAATATGCCAGGCTATGTTTCTGCATTTAGTTTGATATATTTAGAAAAAATATAAACTTTGGAGATGGAACTCATTCTTCCCCTGTTCCTGTACTGTCTTTTCTGGAGTCTGTTCATATGCTTTTCTTCTGCCAGGTGATATTAGTGGAGGGGTGGCATGATTTAGATAACAAAGACTATGACTGTTGGCCGCTGGAAAAACCAGATGAGTATAACATGCTGGACTGTGGAGGTGAGTGAGTCTTAAAGCTGCTCAAGAAAGATCATCTCTTGCTTGGGGAATGGTTGGAGACCCAAAATTGAATTACTCAGAATAATACCTAACCTGTGATGAATGTTATGCATGGTAGAAGCATCTGAATCAGTGACAACCTCTCTTTCTAGAGAAATAAGTGAAAGAAAACAACCAAAAGTTACTTCAGAGTAATTATTTGTTCAATATTTATTGGTTCCAAAAGAAAAAGTGATAGCAACAGCTGAATCCCTTCCTCCAGAAAAAAACTGAAAACATTTTATTTCTCATTAGAGAACCAAATGCAATTTAATCTAAACAAAGCAGGCAGGCAGCTCTGCATTGCAGCAAATTCTATTGAGTCATTGCTGAAATTTTGTAGTGTCAGTTCAAAAGTGGACTGTGTTTAAACCCTCCAGCCAGTAAGCAAAATCACTGATTCTACATGCCATGCTTTTCCACCTTGCTCGAAACTGTGTTCCATTAGTATTAAAAAAAAAAATCTGAGATCTTTAACCAATTATTCCAGTCAGTCTCAGAAATAATTTTACATGATGAGACAATAAAAAATAGAATAATTTTTTACATTGGAAATTGATTGTTTGACATTGAAAAATAATTAAAGAGCAACTGAAATACGGTAAATTCAATTTAAATATAAGAAAAATCTTTTATACTGTAAGGGTATTCAGACAGTAGAATGGGTTGCCCAGAAAGGTTGTAGTTTCTCCATCCTTAGAGATTTTCAAAACCCAAACAGACAAAATCTAGAGCAACCTGCTTTAGGTGACCCTGCCTTGAGCAACACAGGATTGGACCAAATGATTTCCAGAGGTGCCTTCCAGGTTCAACTATTCTGTGATTTTGTGACTATGTAACTAAAAAATGACTGATGTAAAGCAACACTTTTGTTCATGTTGTAGAAGATAAGACCAGAGACAATGTGTTTCAACAGGGTTTTTAGAAAAAAGAAAAAAAAAGAACACCTGAGAAACTAATACTGATAAAACACGCCAGGAAATATACTGCTGTGTCACACTCTGAGCTCAGTATTAGAGTTAAACATTTTCCAAAGACTTCCGCTGGAACAGTGATATTCAAAGACTATCTAGATTATTGTCAGCTAAGACTTTTATCCCTGAATGAATTTACTATTGCTTTAACATTGCAACAACAATTTATCAGAACAGATGACTTGTTTAAAGCTATTCTTACCAATAATCAAAGTGTGAACTGAGTACAAGGGAAATTAATGAGTAGGTTGCTTAATTAATATATATCCTCTACAACAAGTTTTAGAATTAACTCCACGCTCTATCCTGCTTGCCCTTGTGGTTCTTCCTTGCCATCTTCTAGGCACTGATAAAAGCAAAGCAAGAGGCATGTACTGTAGCCTCATTGCTGTGGATTTAGGACAAGACCTTCAAAGCACTTAGATGTGGGAGTATCTAGCATTGAAAGAAAAGTTTTGTTTATCTTTGTGAGACCTTTAAAGGGAAGTAGAAAGTAATTTAACTGAAATTTATGCTGACCTTTTGCCTTCATTCTCACACATTCTCTGAAGCTCAGCTCTCTCTTACCTTTTAGTGCAAATCACACTAGCATTTTTTTGTAAATCTTTGTGTTGTAGTTTCTCTCGTAGTGTTAGCATGTGTAATGAGTGTTTACTTTTCAAGGGAGATGGGAAATCAAGAGGTTATTTTACATTTGCTTCTTGATATCCGAAAGGGAGTTGTATTTAGGGGAAAAAATAGCAGCTTCACTAACAATGCAAGTGAAGATATATATGTAAAAACAACTCCAGAGTAATAAAAGAGTTTAAAATTGAACAACAACAAAAAAGTGAGGATCTTTTGAAGGTCAAATTTACCTATCCTCTGCAGAAGGAATTAAAAGCTCCTGTCAAACTGAGAGATACATACTTTCATGATGTAAGTAAATTGATGCAAATCAAAAACTTCATTGAACAATATGAAAAGAGTTAGGTGAATGGAGTGGGAGGATTCTGATAGTGTTGTCTAAGAATATGGACTAAAACTTCTCCCACCTCTTATCTCACTTCATTCCTAGGCTCAGAGCAGGTAATAAGGTGTCTCAGGGACAAGAGAGGTGACTTGGATACCAGTAAGAGTGAGGAAATGGAAAATGACTGATGTCTGGGTAGCACTCCTTCCACAGTCCTCTGTTCTAGACATGACATGGTTTTATATATGAGAATTCTTTCTTAAATATATAATTATTAGTATATATAATTTATGTTTCATGAGGTTAAGGGTTTTGACTGAATTTCATGTGTGCTAGATTTGTCTGTTCTTCTTCCATAATGAGGTGTCCCTCAGTGAAAGCAGCCAAGAATGAAAAGCAATGTTTATAGCCTGATCAAAGAGGAAAGGAAACATATCAGGACAAGCAGTGCTGCATTATACTGGGAACAAATTTACTTTAGATTACATGACCAGATTTTTTGTCGTATTTCTCCAATTACTTGATCTTTTCTAAGTGGGTGTCAGACCTATACAACCACTAAAATGGATGACTGTTTGGGGCTCATAAAAAGCAATAGGAACAATAGATGAAATCATATGAAGTTTTACATTTGTATGCATCTGTAAAGTAGAAAAGTATAGCAAATATATTGGCCCATGGTTGTGTTGTTTCTAGGCCTGGAGATGGTATGGGTGCAAAGGCCTCCAGAAAAAGCTGTGAGTGGGGAATTCTTCAACGTGACCTATGCAGTCTTTGCTTCGGACAGCTTTTATCAATATGCAGTGCAAAATGGAATCCTTTCTCACAGGTATTATCGTTTATAAAAATCCTTTCATGGTCATGAATATACAGGGATTCTGGATGTACATTTTCAGTAACATAATTGCAACACATACTCTGGGGCTCCTCACTAATTCCTTGCATTTCTTGAGGTCTCTTATAGCTCTGTTTGCCCTGATATTTTCCCCTCCGCAATGGCCTTGCTCTCAGAGCAGCCATCATGGCATGCTTGCCCTCATGGTCAAGGATAGGGCACCGTCTTCCTGTACCTGCATTACTGAATCAGTGCAACTCTAAACATCACTTCTTGCCTCCTCTACACAAGGAATTCACAACTGAAGTTTAAGCATGAATTCCAAACTAACTGTGCCTTACACTCATTTTCATCATAAGTGTATTTGAAGTGCACAACATGGATATGAAAAAGAGGCTGGCCCAACCCTGAATCCACTGAATTCAGTGGTGAATTTTTTTGATTTCTGTGGAGCTGAAATCAGTCCAAAAGCTTATAGATCAACTTACACAGTGTTGGTAACTGTAGACAACAGAAGTTAAATACAGAGTGTTTATGTGTACAACTCCAGATCACTAACAGGCTAATACACCCTGATTTTACACTTTTGTCTGTACATAGCAGTTCTCCATCCATATACAGCAATGTCTGGGACAGAGGCCGCAGCTCTATTTCCCCAATTTGTGTGCTGTACTTGGTTATTGTAAGAGATATTTATGCAAAACCTCACAATTTTCTCTGCCAGTCTGAGTGGTCACATTGCAAAGTTCAGATTGTAAAAGCTGTTATTCAGAGATATTTTTTTTGTATTGAAAGATGACCTATAATCAATTTGCAATGGCAAAAAGTTGGTATTGTATTTTGATCGTCTGTGTACTATGGTTACACAGTTTTTTGAATTTTTTTATCACATTTTCTGGGATTTATGGCTAGTAATAGCTCCAAGGACTTAACCATAAAGCAGGTTTTTTCACTGCTTAGAAATTAATCTGTTTTTCTAGTCTTTCCAGGGAGACCCACTCTCTTAAATCAGTAAAGAGCTTGGAAGATTCTGCTCTTTGTGTACTTATACATATCTTGCACATAGAGACACATAGCAAATATTTTAAAAGAGAAATCTATGCTGCAGTTTTTCAAAGGGATCAAATTTACACCTCATTTTGACTAGAAGATGATCTGGTTGACTCTTAAGCTTACAGTGGCTAGCCCAAATATGGCTGAGGCTGGCAAGTAAACATATGGGTGTTAGCATAACTGGGTGAAGCCATGATGAAGATATTGAATAAAAAACACAGAGTATGGGTTAAATTTTAAAAAGCAGCCATAAAGACAAATAGACAAATACATGATGGAATTAGGCACCAACTTGCTTAAGTGGTTGTTTAACTCCCGTCATGGGCTCAAAGGGGCAATAGATTTTAATATTTTATCTGTTTAGATGTCTTGCGGATTGACAAATTTGCTTATCTCAGGTTTCAGCTATGTTTATGCCTGTGTAAATCTGGCCATGAATACACTCCATGTCAACCCGATCCCCTGTGTTTGTGTGTACTTCTTACAATACAGTCTTCTGTCTTAAATCTACTCAATGCTGGCTAGTTCTTCTTTCATTAAAAACAAAGTGAAAAATGAATCCTAGTGTACTGGGATTGCTTTATAGAGATCCATCTCAAGTGCACAACATTTAAACTAAACCCTACAACTAAGTCTGGCTATATTTACTAAGTAAACTATGTTTGCAGAAAACAAAAAAAAAAATTATTTTAAAGCCAAATTTATTAGGGTGATAACCAGCTGACAATGTAACTGAGGAAACAGTGAGAAAAAGTGTTGCATCACACATTTCCAGGTAACTACATTCATCTTTCAGGGATGAACTTTCAAAAGGCCTACCTTGTTTTGCAGGACAGTCTATTGATAAAGTCCACTTTTTGCTCTGAGTTTTTGGTTTGGGGAAATGTATCTGATATTATTGTCCAATATAGTTATTTTCCGTGGCTGTTTGGGTTGTGGAGCAACGACTGGAGCTGAATGATATGTATGAATTGCATGCATAGATGAAGGTATAGAATTGAAAACACTGAGAATGAAAGTAGCCAGGGACACATATTTCTGATAGTGGAAGTAGAGTAATGGTATCTTCTGTTGTGCCAGATGTAGCAGTGCCAAGTAACTCCATCTGGCCATGAAGTCAGTCTAGGGAGAGAAGTGGAGGCTGGTACCTGCTTGTGGTGTAGTATCTGCCAGAAGTCCCTACTGTGTGGCAGTAGACAGTGGTCTGCTTGACAGCGGTCCTCATTGCTCTAGGAGCACTTCAACCAGAAACAAAACAAAAGAGAAAGAAATGGTGTAACAATATTTATTTCACTGCATATGTTTTTGCTGCTCATTTTTCCATGTGGGATAAAGAATAGGCTCTCATGTGCTTGTTGCAATTTTGGCAAATGAGGAATGAATATAAAAATTTCTCTGCTGCTTGTCTAGCACTGCTACTGCTGCAAAGGAATTCTGTGAGGAGCATGAATGCCCTGCCAGCTGGAAAGATGCAAATGGGGAGAACTGCTGTGTCTACCATGCCAACATTCACTCTTGTCCTTTGGCCTTCATGGTTAGTATAATGGTGCAGCATCATGTGCTCTGTTCTTGCTACTGGATGAGACATCACTGTAATAACCAGGTTCAAGTTTATGAAGGCTTTCTGTGATTACAATTAGACCAAATCTATAGTTCACTAAAGCCACTGTGGGGATGTCTGTCAGTTTTCGAGAGTTTCACACTGGATGCTGAGGCTGCAAAGCAAATGGCTGGATTTTTGGACAACTCAGTATTCAGAATCTCTCATTACGTTTAGTGGGGCCAGCTTCATCTCTTTGCAATTACTTGACTCAAGTCTCTGTACAGTCAATAGAAAGACAGATCATTTCATTCTAAAACAAGCAGGGAGAATTGTCAGTTGGAGCTGTTACTGTCTCTGCAGATTGTAGATGGACCCTGAATGATTTGCTTGAATTACTGAAGCTGAGTGGGGTGAGTATCACTGGCTGTGATTTGTAGAACTGAGGCCTGTATACACATGCCCTGAGATGGAATGATTTTTCTGTATTAGATCAGAGAAAAAAAAGGAATCCGAAACCAGGATAATGGAATTTGTTCATGCAATGTAAGCAGGATCCATTCTTATCTGCTTGGCTCATTATAAGAGCCTGTCCCTTTTTGAATGAATATTTAAGGTTCTGACTCTAAGAATACAGTTTGGGACACCTTTTTTTTTTTCTTTTTTTTTTTTTTTAATCTGTGAAGTCTTACCCTGCATAATAACCTTCATGAAGTTCTCCAGTCTTTCTAGCCAATCTTCTTTCTGGCAATCTGACACATTCTTCATGATCAGAGATGGTGTAATAGAAAACCTACTCTACACATCTTGCAGCTATTTCATGTACCCTTCTGTGTGAAGGCTTAATATCTCCACAAGTGCTCTAGCTTACTTCTTAGTGGTCCCTTCTTAAGGAGCTGTTTTATCAAGGACTCCCCTAAGGATATTCCTTAGCTGATATCAGGACTTTGGTTTAATAGAGGAATCCCTGCTGGAGCCATTACATCAAAACTTGTGTCTAGAACCATAGTAAAGAACTTCAACGTTGCACCACTGTGGTGACCTCTCCATTATTTCTTACTTTAACAATTAGTTCTGCTTGGAATTAAGGGATGGAAAAGGTGAAAGCATGTAGCCAACATGCATCATGTGGCTTCCTGGTAATACTGTAAATATTTCAGTTCCTGCTTCGAACTCTAAGCAGGTTGCTGTCATACAGCAACAAAGCCATGAGTATCATTGCATAAGACTGAACATACACTTCAAAAGAAGCTTTTTCCATTATTCGAGAGGAGGTTTTGTTGGTTTTTTTTTTTTACAGTGTCATGACTTTTAAAACATTTTATCTTGGTTAACATGAAATGCATTTCCTGTGGTTTGGTCTATGTCTTACAGTGCATTGAAAGAAATGCCTAAAGAAATATCTGGAGTTAGGAGACTAATTTAATCCTTTCAAACAAACAAAAAAATGCAAGATCTTCAGAAAGCCAAAATAATCCTCTATGGTTGCAATTTCTGGGAAGTGTACATCTTAATGGTTTTACTGAGAAATGTCCTGCAAACAGGCACAGAACAGATGCCTTCCTTACTCATTAAAGAAAAAAACCCTATTGTATCAAAAGTGAAACTGCAATAAAGCCCCTTTAGAAAAATATAAAAAGTGGGATTTGATTCTCTTTCTGGTTCTAATATAGCAAATCCTGAAAAAGTGTATTAGCTTCATAGAATTACTGCAGTTAAAATTTGAGACCGCATTTTGGCTCATGTAATTTGAAAAATAACAATATTTGTGATATTTTAACATAGTATAGGCACAATTGCTTCTCTCTTATTTTATCTTTTATTTCATCACAGAACAGTGTTGCTTGTGCTTTGGCATTTTAATAGATTTGGTTATAAAATATCACTTTATTTGCTGTTAGAGAACATAAGTTATTTTAAGAAAGAGAAAGGAGCTAGGATTTTCATTGTGTTGTGGTTTACTGACATAATCAATGTGTCTGATAAAGGGTCGAGGAGGAATATGTGGACCGTGGATCCCAGATGATGGCCAGATATTTACTCACACTTTGTCTACAGCTGGCAAGATGAGCCAAAGAAACTGGACTGCCAAGGTAAAGTATATTTATTGCATGCAGGAATTTACCTGGTTTGCTCTTTTCAGAGCTTACTTGTGTTGTGGTTTAACCTGGCTGGCAACTAAGCACCACGAAGCCGCTCGCTCACTCCCCCCTCCCCCTCAGGGGGATGGAGAAGAAAATCGGGAAGAAAATAAAAGGTTAGAGCCGAGGGCTGAGATAAAGACAGTTTAATAAGAGAAAATAATAATAATAGTAATAATGAGAATGGTAACAGAATATACAGAATACACAAAACGAATGATGCATAATGCAATTGCTCACCACCCGCCGACCGATGCCCAGCCCATCACGAGCCACGATCAGTCCCTGAGCCACGATCACTCTCCCCGTCACTGCTGTACTCCCAGCTTGTTATGCACCTGGCCGAGCAGGAGAAGCTCAAAAAGTCCTTGAGTAGTCTGAGCACTACTTGGCAACAGCTGAAAACATCAGTGTGTTATCAACATTCTTCTGGTACTAAATCCAAAACACAGCACTATGCTAGCTACTATGAAGAAAATTAGCTCTATCCCAGCCGAAACCAGGACATTATCCACCCCTTATTCTATACCATTTATGTCATGCTTAGGTCCTACCCTTACAATACATTCCAATTAATCACCACCACCTTCCCATTTTTTGATATATATATATATACATATATATACACACACACAACACAGATATCATTCCCTTAATTTATGGACCATCCCTCTAAAATGTCTATTGGGTTCATCTAGTTCACAGTTTTGGGCTCCATCTGTTGTAACGGTCTTTCAGGGCAGATGAGTTGGGGTCTGGTGTTGGGTTGATTCGCGCTGAAGTCAGTTCTGGTTCCATCCGCTGCACTTCCTCAGTTTCTTCAACATTCGTTCCTCTTAATCTGAGCGATTCTTGCTGCTATACCATTGATAGGATATACAGCAATAGTAAAAATGATGACATACTATATTATACAGCCATTAACATTATACAGTTCAGTTCATTGGCTGTTTTCACCCAAAATCAAATCCCTTTGAGGTACACATCGGACTTCCCCGTCCTTCCGCATCACCCACCAAGTAGAACCAGGTCCTTGAGCAAAAGCAATCCCACGGATGGGTTTGCCTTTACCTGAGGCAGGAGTAACCCAGACTGTCTTCCCCAGCATATTTTTTACATGCACTACAGGGACTTTATCCCCTTCTACAGTACGTAAGAGGTTTGATTGGGCAGGGCCAGCTCGGTTGGCAGATCCTCTAGTGTTGACTAACCAGGTAGCTTTTGCTAAATGTGTATCCCAATGTTTGAATGTTCCACCACCCATTGCTTTCAGCATAGTCTTTAACAGTCCGTTGTATCGTTCAATTTT
>NW_009259102.1:1145899-1172059 GCF_000687185.1 Egretta garzetta
CAGTTTGGGTTAGCTGTGCTAGCTGTGCTGTACTCCCAGCTTGTTATGCACCTGGGCAAGCAGGAGAAGCTCAAAACGTCCTTGAGTAGTCTGAGCACTACTTGGCAACAGCTGAAAACATCAGTGTGCTATCAACATTCTTCTGGTACTGAATCCAAAACACAGCGCTATGCTAGCTACTATGAAGAAAATTAACTCTATCCCAGCCGAAACCAGGACATTTGCTAGCAGTTTAGTGCAGATCATGTACATGTTCCCCATCTCATTTATTTCTCAGTGTTACATGTGTAAGTGAGCGTGTGGCTAATTAATATCAATTCCCTACTTACTTGACTGGGAAGTAACAGCTTTTCACACTACTACTCCTTAGGCAGTTAGTAGAAGTAATGGGGATGGGAGGGAAGAGAACAGCCTGATCGGTCCATTTAAGGCCTACACTAACAATATATTGCACTACTGACTGTACTGTGTTGCAGGTTAATATGGTCATTAGGGAACTTCTGCCCAGCAGAAGTAACAGGGAAGCAAACATGGCAGAATGCATAGGCTGGAAGCCCTGCTTGATGAAAAGAATACACACCAGGAGATGAATCAGACCTGCATTTCCCACAAGAGTTGCATCTCCTGCTTCTCTTTGTCTCCCCAGTTAAGGATACCTGTCCTTCCTGATTCTGAAAAAATACACGTATTCTTTCACAGGACACTACAGTTGGATAATTGTTGTTATAATAGCCTACCGTATGTGAGTGAAGTTTTGATGCTTGCTGCTTTGTTCACTTGTTTGGCAGGTTGTCTTAGTTCACGTGGGTGTGACTTCTCTCATCGCACACATCAGAGTTGGGAGAATGCAAGTTGCTCTGGAAGCAAAAACCACAGTCCTTCCTGCAGTAGGTATGATATAAAATGAAGATGCAAGGGAATTGCTTATTGACTGCAAATCTCAGTGCTTTTATCGTTCATGCATGATTACCAAGAGCAAAAGTGACTCCTACTGCCCCTTACCATTGAAAATACACAAAAATCATCCTAAAATTCTTCACGTAACACTGAATATCCAAAGAAGTGTTTGAGCTTCTAATCTGTGTATGAATCCAGAACAATAGGAAGCCACTCTTGTCAAACAGGTAAAGTCAAATACCAGGACCAGTGGCTTCAGGTACTACAAGGCCTGTGTCTAGTTGATGGGGGTCTGAAAATATTCTTATAGCTAGTATGTTGTGAGGATCTGGATGCTCTTCATCTGAAGGGGGGCAGACTAGCCTTAAGCTTATTGGAATGGTAGAAAACCATCTTGGTTCCCTTGCTCACATTAAAATTCAATTGCTCCCAAAGGCATCAGTCTTTCACCCACTGTAGTGCAGCAGTATGCAGGGAAGCAGAAATAACCGTAACAGTTCTCTTAGCAATGTAAAATTTAAGAAATGGACTTTAATAAATTAAAGTCACAACCCGAAGAAAAATACTGGGTAAAATTCATGACAGTACTCTTATTAGCTACTCTTCTGTAAGTTTGAGAATTTATTTCCCAATGTTATGAAAAAAAAAACCCACAAAACACCTCCAATGTGGATGGAAGTATTTAGCTATAGAATTTACTATTCATTTTAAGACAGCTGCAATTTAGTTTTCCAGGAAACTTACAATTTATCAGAAATGAAATTTTTAAAATGCAGTTCTACCTCTGAGGCTGAAAGTGACTTCTGTGATTATCCTGTTATTATACTGGAATCAAATGGACTGAGGCAGAATTATTACTGAGCAGTGGATTTTGTTTTGCGGAGGCTTTTTTAAAAAAATACATTACATACTGACAGAATAATACCTTCAGCTCATCTCAGAAGGCTGAAGTACAGCATGATATTAGTTTAGTCATAGAGGTAAAATTGAAACACCATTCAGGACATGGGAGAAGGAGTTTTGTCCTTTAGGGCTTTTGTTTTAAATCACATCTAATACTGCTGGTAATTTTCAGTAGACCTTGGAGAAAAGGAAATCCTTGAAGTATGGTTGCAAGGTTTCATTCTGCAGTACCGAGTGTCTTCTGCTGCTGCTGAGGAACGGTCACCAGCTCCTGGGAATCTCAAGAGCTGGATTAAGTACAAAGAATACAAAAGACAATCCCCACCTTGACAGACTTTAAGTCTCAGAAAAAAAAGAGATGGACAATGAGAAACAGACTATGGGTGAAGTGATTTATACACAAAGCATGTCAAAGGCTCTGATGTCATTAACAATTTAATCTGATCAAAGAGATCCTGTATCACTTTAAAAATTCAGATTATTCTTTCAGCTGCTGAAAGAGCTATCGAGCTATCTCTCGATTCTTCAAAATGTACTCTATCCAGTAGTCTGAGGTTTCCCAGCTGAAGAACCATGTGTCTAAATCTGATTACTACCTCGTGGATGGATGAAACTGCCTTAAAAGATTTTGTTCTATATATTATAAATATGTGTTTCCTTTTCTAATCAGTCTGTGGAGATGGCTTTTGTGAGGAAGAAGAAGGCTGCTCTATCTGTCCAGCAGATTGCGGGGAATGCCCACTGTCTGCTGATGCTAGGATAGCAATTGCCTTACCAATATGTTTAGTCTGCACTGGCTTCATTTTGACAGTCATGGTAAGTATCCTTTTCCTCCTCTTCTATTGCTTTCTCTTACTTCCATGCTTTTGTTAGTCAGAGTGGAGCTCTCTCTTAGTAGAGGGATAGATTTTCTTCTGCATCCAGAACCCATTTGCTATGGAAGAAAGCAGAAGGAAGAGAAACAAACTTTTTGTCTTCTTTATGAGGGGAGGCTCATTGGGTAGGAATTTTCATCCTGTAACAGAGAAGGCTGAAGAGGAATGCACTAGAGGTATGGATATATAATGGTAAAGGAAGAAGAGATTTCTCGCAACATGGCAACTAGGGGGTGACAGTAGAGCAAGAGTACTTTTCACTCAGAATAAAACTCTGTTACGAAGTTAACTGCTTCAAAACCCTATGGAGGCCAGAAGTATAAATGAATGGAAAAAACAAATTATGTAAATTCATAAAGGGATTAGCTCCACCAGATGACATTAAATCTCAGAGTCCAAATACAATTTATAATGGAAAACATTCAACTTGGGATATTCTCAAAAGAAATAATAAGAGGATGTTTCCTTTTTTTTCATTTTGTTTCGGTTTGATTTGGTTTTAATTGGTTCATTTTCTTAGTGTAACTGAACCAGTTTAGTTCAGTTCAAAGTGATTAATAAAAGACCTATAAATCCTGTAAATCGATAAGCTCCTCTTCCGTCAGGGATTCCTTCTCTTTCCATCTTGTACTGCAGTTGCAGTGAGCATCTGAGGCAGGCAAGTGCCCTGAGAGGGAATGATCAGGAGAAGCCTGGTGGCCCACTGAGTAAGGTACTACAGGAGGCCTGAATCACAGTTGGATTTTTTCTCTATTCTGTGCCTCTGTGGGTGGCTTAGTGAGTTAGGAACAGAAGCACTGTTTATAGTGCATTATATAATATAGAGAGAGCATTTATAATCCACAGGGCAGCTGTAACAATGTGTTTATAGTAACTGTCCTGTAAAACCATCTGATCTGATAGAAAAGTGTAATTGGACATGAGAAGTTCAGACACCTTTAAACAATTGGCATTTTAGAAAAAACAGTGGAGTTTCTTGGCCTTGCATGGGTTTATCAAAAGGTCTTTTAGCAAAATTTACCTATTTTTTCTGCTATTTTTCTGTAGGTTTTGAGGTTTATTTTTTTCTTCTTGCATTTCTGTATACTTATTCCTGCTAACTTCTGCAGTAGCATTTTTTTTTAATGCTCTATTTAGGTGATAAGTAAACAAGACAGTAAAGATCCTTTTATCCAATTCAGTAATTAATATCATGTAAAAAGAACCATGTGGGAAACTAATGCCTTCTATAATCATTCAAGGAGAGGATTCTGGTGCTCACTTCCAGCTAATATGTCTTTGTTCAATCATACTTGTGCAAGATAAAATGTAGATGTCTTTTCTCAGAAACCTTTTGGAAAAAATGGGATAACTTAATTTTGATTCAGTGAGTTCTATATTTGTCATAAATTTCTACCAAAATACTGACACAATCTCCACACCATGTTCCTTGCGTATTATCTGGGCTTCTATTACCTGTTTCAGTGAACGCATGATTCCTAAAATTAAATTCCACACTATAGAAAATGGTGTAATGATGGTAAAATGCTGCTTTGGTTTGGCATTTTGGCACTGACTGCAGCTATGACAGCTTTGTAATTTAATATGCTGCTCCTCTTTTGAAAGCATGTGTTTACACTTTCTGTGTTAGTTTTGCAGGTAACCTCTACAAAAAATCAGCTATTAGATTGATGCCTTCTTTACAAAGCAGCCACGGAATCCCTACCTAATATTCTTTATGCTAGAGTATTTTACATAATATGATCTCATTTTGGGGGGGGGCTAATTCTGTTACAGAATATAAGATGTACTGCTCCTTATCTTGGGGTTGGAATGCAGCGTGTTATTGTCATGCACTTACGTAGCATAGGACATTTCCATGACATGAGGTGACGTAAACCAATCATCTGATGCTCAGGCTGAGATGTAAATGTAGGGTTTGTAGCCAATGCAAAACATGACATGTAATTAGACTCTAGAATATAGAATGTACAGTTTTTAAGATATTTATTAGATGCTGTTTTCTAAGCCTGTTATTAATACTCTTGGTTCTAACGTTACTCATAAGATACATGTTGGATGCTTAAGCATCAGATTTTCTTTGGATACTTATAAACTTTCATCTTTGAAAAAAAAAAAAAAATCTCTGGTTTAATTCCCTCAAAGTCAGTAGGGCTACATCAGCAATGAATTTGATTTATTTTTATAGTGGTTTCAATATCAGAAACAAAAGATGTTTTGGGATGAAAGCTGGATTATAGACTTCACCTGCATCAAACAAGGTTAGTAACTTGTCATTTTGATTGTGTGATCAGTTTCTTTAATAATTTTGAGAAATAATCTCAATCGTAAGTACATCTTCATGTTTTAAGGGTCTTATTAAAGGTGAATCAAAGTTTCATCCCTGTAACCTCCGTGAGCTGGTCACTAATATATTTGTTCATTGAAACTTTAGATATCAAAGCTATTGTAAGTAGTTTCCTTCTTTTTTATGGTGATTTATCAATTAAAAAAGACAGGCCTATCCCAAAAATAAACTGTTAACCTCTGGACTTGGACAAAATAAATTACAGTTGCTTCAGTTGATGTATCATTCTGTGTAATTGGTCTCACCAAGTTGCCCTGGATTTGCACAAATATAGTGAGGGATATAATGAGATCTTAATTTCTTTCACTGTGTGCTATCTATCTGTGACAGACTTCCTGCAAAAAGTAATTAATTGCAGCCAGATCTTTTTTCATTTTACCTTCTGGATATAAAATATGATTTAATTGCTTCTAATTAAACATGTTAAGAATAAAATCAGATGTTATTATATGCTTTACTGTTCTGCAGTTAAAACAGGTATAGATTATTTACTTTGCTGTTCATTGTTTTAGCATTCAGAAGGAAAACAATGCCTAGACCCTTAGAAAGGGTAAATCTGTAGAAATTTGCTGAATTTGATAGGTCTGTGCTGATGTACAATCTTTCACTTTGTCTCTGTGAGAAATTGCTAGAAACATGTCTGCTTTATCTGTGCTATGTCATTGTGTTGCTAGTAGAAGTGTCAAGACATTCTTATGTTAATATAGAGATACTTTCATCCTTGGACTTGAACATTAATTTCTATGTTGTTTTGATACGATATCGTCATTGCTGTAAAGAATAGGTTTTTGGCTTGGAAATTAATTTTAGTACATAAACCAAACCAAATTTTGATCCAGATTTGTGAAAACAGAAATGGAACACTCAAGAAAAAGTGTCTTTCAATATTGCAGAAGGGATCATGAGCAAATTTTTGCCTGATGATAGTGAATCAGAAGAGGTTATAAACATAACACAGGAGGAGAAACAAGGAAGAGACTGAGGGAAATTAGAAGCATGATCAAAAAATAACACATTAAAAATGAATTAGAAAAAAACAAGATGAAGGACATAGTTTTCTTGGAGAGGAGCCTGCAAAGCAACAATACTTTTTAAGACTTAGGAGTGATAACGAACAACTTAAGAGTAATGAGGACTAATAATATGATATTTGGAAACAAACTGTATGTCTCCTCTGGACAGAGCTGTAATGTACAGTTATCTAAATGGAAACACATCAGCAGTGCTGTACCCGGGGTAGACTGTACTGTGAAAAATTAGCTTTATTTTTTTAAGTTAACTCCTTTTTTGGTGCATTGCACCATATATATATATATAATATATATACACACACACTTACTCTCAAAGCTATCTCAGGGATCTCTAATATATTTCTGGGTGGAATGCTGTAGAAAGACTCCAAATGTCAACTCAATTTTGAACTGCATATGGATAATACTATGGTGTGGGAACATGGCAGTCCTGATGCAAGGTGCGATGCTGAACTTCCTCAGCAACACTTTATTGGATGCTGATACCAGCGAGAGTTGAGAGGTTTCAGCAATGCTGAGACTAATTGGCCAAATCTGGATTTTAATTGGAGATGTTGAAATGATAGGAAATTAATTAAATTTGTTTTGAAATCCATTTTGTTATCTTGAGCTGGCCAACAGAGATTAAAAAACATAGATTGAGATCACTGATTTTTTTTCATCTGACGGTATTGTTGCTCTTCTCTGACTTCCCTCTGGTGTCAGAATCACTTCCCACATCCCTGTGCTTTACAGTCTTCTAGGAGCTTCAAATAGACTTGTTAAAATATGGCACAGGGCTTGCTGTGCTTCCCTGGGTTCTGTCCTCAGCATCTAAGTAGCAGCAAGGGCTAATCATACCAAGAGCAGAGAAACGAAACTTGCATCAAATCCTGAGGATTGGTGGGAAAGATCTCTGGCAATGAATCACCTCTGGAACTTTTGTAGTTTTTATGCAGCAGTCAGATTCCAAGCAACAGCTTTCTGTCTTAAGTGTTAACAAGACCAACCGAGATGCACAGATTTGGAGAATTCTCTGTATTTGTCTGGTCTGGAGTCTCTATCTTTGCAGTAATATGCATCTTCAGGTGCTTTTTGTCATCCCATTTAGATTGCATAGTATGGACCGCAACAAGCAGCATAATGAGTGCTCCCCCAGCACCCAGTGACTCCAGTGCCAGCTGTATCACTGCTCTGAGCTCCTGCACAGCAGCTGCTAACCTGTCCAGGAAACAGTACTTTACCCAGACAGGGAGATAGTAAGTCAATGCATTACTCGTTTATTGCACTACCTTAGTTTCTACCTTGCTTTTTGGTTCTTGACACTTTGCTGTTGATAGGTAGTGCAAAAGCTTGCATTTCTCTTGTTACGCCAAATCTAGTAAGTTAATGTAATCATCTGAATTCCCTACCACACACTGGCTGTGGAATATTTTATATGCCAGGCTTCTGGTTTGGTTGTCATTTCTCTTTTTCTACTGGGGACTTGTTAAAAGTCTGTGGCCGCATAATGTGACTTGCATCTGTTAATGAATGCCCCTTACTGTTCAAATGTATTTGGAACCAAGGCTTTCACACAGCCTCTTTTCTAAAATGCAGGCAGAGCACGGATAGGTTCTTTGTACCAAAGAGTGGCATCCTGTACAGTAGCACATTAGAAATCTTGTCCTTAAACCATCTGACATGTCTGAAGATACAGAGCATTTCACCTCTGGACCACATTGTAAAGGTGCACATCATATAACTATACGGGCAAACAGTATAGACATATCCTGCTATCCAAAAAGCATTTTTTCTCATAAAAATAATATAATTAGGGATTAGGGGTGGAACATGTACAAAGATGAAAGCAATACCTACCATTTGAATACACAGGGCAGGATCTGTGTGCTCTGCAGGGTAGAGGAGCTTACTTAGGCTCATCGGCTGGGGGAGCAGCTGCCTTTTCAGCACAGATCAGTATTCTGGAAGAACACAGCCAGATGATTGATGAGACACTGTGTCCAGCATAAATCTTTTACAGTGAGCATTTTTGCTGCTTCTTTCTGAATTGTGACCTTTTCATCATCATCATCTTCCTCAGATGAATCAAGGTCAAACATATTCATCAAGGATAAGAGATTTAAGAATGGGTCATTCAGTCTCATTGGCAAAGCACCTACATCTGGTACACCACAGACCCCATACTCTATATTTATATGGTGGGTATCACTTAAATTCCTGCATATACCTCCACTGGATTCCTTTATTCTTCCAAGGAAAATTGCTTTGCTCTCTATCAAATTCAGCTGCTTCATCACTGAGAATGCTTTATCTGATGAGAACAAAAGGATGTTAAATATCAGTGGTGGATCCGCAAAACAGTAGACAGAAGCAATGGATAGCAGGGATCTTGCTGTGTGTGTTTCCCTAGCTCTGACATTTCCTTTGCTGCTTCTCCGTTATCCAGCTAATGCTTCACTTATCGTAGAAACAGGGTCCTGTCACTTGTCATGTACTCAGATTCAGATTTACACCCACATATGGACATACTTAAATTCTGTGCCTCGTCTCTAGAGGTATGAAGCTGTCCACTGTAGAAAAAATATTTTTGTAGTCTGACTGGCTTATGAAGTTATAGGTTATATAGTTATATTTAGGTTTATGAAGCCTAAAACTCTGTGAACAGCATTTCATTCTGTTTCAGTGATGGTAGAACAGTGGCCATAAAGAAAATAATGAAGAAGGCATTCACACTGTCCAAATCCATACGTAAAGAAGTAAAGCAAGTGAGGTAAGAAGTGAAACCTAGGAAGTGTATGTTGTTCCATTTTTACACTGTTTCTTTAGGGTTTACAATCTGTCCAAATGTGACTCTATATTCATATTCCTCTTTCTTTCAAACTTTGCTTTGACACCAGATCAAAATCTCCTAATGCCTGTTTCACTTTTCTCTCTACATTGTGAGACAAGGCACTTGGTTTTCCAGTTACCCTACAAAAAGCAGGAGGGACATCCATGAAAATTGCTGATGTGCTGTGATTTCTGTTGATTTTCACAGGGAACTTGACCATCCCAATCTCTGCAAATTCATTGGAGGTTGTATAGAAGTGCCAAATGTTGCCATCGTGACAGAGTACTGCCCCAAAGGCAGCCTGAGTGATGTTCTGCTCAATGAAGACATTCCTTTGAACTGGGGCTTCAGGTAGAAAAAAACTTTTGAAAAGCTAAATGACACAAACTGTGCTATGTGCTGTTAATTTTAGATAAAGTCTAAAATAAATTTGGATAGACTGGCCTGCACTATGATATGGAGAGAATGAAGAAGAAAGAAAGAAAGCAAATTCAAGTATCCAGCCCAATTTGTCTTCTGGATTTTTGAGCAATCATATGTTTAGCGCTGGTTTTAGTAAGCCGATGACTTTTCAACGCATCTCTAATTATAGTGCAAAACTGTTTTTAAACCTTTTTTCATATGCAATATTTTTCGTATGTAATATTTTGTTCCCAAATATCTTGGGCATCCTGATATAATTAACAATCATTGCATCTCTGTTTGTGAACACATATTGGTGAAACAGTTAACATACCTACAAATGCTTTGTTATATTTACCAACAGAGAACATGAGCTCATATTGTCAATGAAACTTCCACAAAGGCAATGACATTGTTTTTTGAGAATAATCTTCTTGACGCACTTTTTCTACTTCTACCTTATGTTTGCCTTCAGCAAAGAAAAAGATTGTAAGGGAGGAAACCTGCCAAATAAAGTGAGAAAGTTAATAAAAAATTGTTTCTCTTGGAAACATTTGAAATCACACTCAAGGATACAAATGTACTGAGAATTTCTAGAAGAAACTCAACTGTCTTAAAAGAGGCTAAAGGCCTGTGGACTCAGACAACTGATTGGGAGTAAAGGGCTTTCAGCAACCCCCCTTATGTGTTTTGGAAAAATGAGTATGGGGACTCAAATTGAAAACTATTGCAGTCATAGGGAGGCTTTCTGTCAACTTCAATAGGCTTTGGAGCCACTCGTGAGTGAAGGCGTAGTGGAAATACTAGCTCATTGACTTTTGTCTTTCAGGTTTTCTTTTGCTACTGATATTGCACAAGGAATGGCCTATCTTCACCACCACAAAATGTATCATGGACGGTTGAAGTCTAGTAACTGTGTGATCGATGACCGATGGGTTTGTAAAATTGCAGGTAAAGAGAAGATAAGAAGCACAATTTAAAAACTGTCCATCTAACCCACTAATGCATATGGATTTCACACTTAGCACTCCTCCCAAGCACCTCCATGTTGACAATTCATGTGGAATTGCTGACTGTATCAGCCTTTGCTAGAAGGGCCCCATGCTGAAGCAAGTTTCATGTTACGTTATCTTGTCAAGCCATTTAACATGCTAATGTACACATCAGATCCCACAAATCATGGAGTCTATCAACATCAGTCTGAGCAGAAATTCTGCCTCATTTTCACTTTTGATACAGAGAGAGAACCTGAGCCATGGACAGTGCTGTAAAGACGTGGAATAATGCTGATTGGTAAACACAAGGTTGTTTCATGGAGAAAAGCAGACTCAACACAGAGCTTTTCAGTACTGTATGCAGAACTGAATTGTATTCTCTCAGGGACAGAGTTACAGGTCTGGTCTGCTCCTGGCACAGGAGCACAGGAAGACAGCCTGTGGGGACAGGAAAACCACTGGACAGTCTAGTTTAGTTTGCAGCTGCCAAAGGGAACGAAAGCAATTATCATCTCTTCTACTTCCTCCCCAAAGTAGTTATCACACTCTATAACCTGCAGCCATCTTAAAGACAGCAGCAACAGATTTGTCTTTCAATGGTTCATCCTATGACCAAGGCTCCTACTCAGGGCCATGCCACCTTCTCCAACTCATTTAGTATCCTGCTGCCTTCAGAACTGGCCTCTTTGATTAGAGCCCATTTTGGAGAAAAGTATAAAAAATTGAGATAGTTGGATTACATCAACTGCATCACCTTAGCACAGCTCCTCTGAATTAAATGGGATCCCTGTGAAATTGTTCAGAAGTTAAATAGTAGCACTGTAGAGACTTCAAATATTCATGGTTTATCTAGATGTGATAATGTTAAACAAACCTCACAAATAACCTCTGTGGGAGCCATTTAAAAAACTCCATTGACCTCCAACATAAAGAATGAAGCTCTAGAACCATCTTAATTAGAGGTCACTCCAGACAAAACCAGACAACTGCATCCTGCCTTCCCATACACTCTGCAGAGTGCTGTTTATATCAGAAAGAAAACTGAGTCAGATGTTTTTTTCTCCTCTTCAATGCTGAGTCACATGCTGAGAATCTCTTCTATGTTAGGCTAAAAGTATAGCTGCAAAGATATTTCACATTTATGCTGCCTTTGTTCTGAAGCTAGTGGTGTGCAAGTAAAAGCCCACTGTCTGATTTTCAGCAGTTCTAGTCTGTCTAACTTCTAATTACTCTAGCAACCTGCCACCACAGATAAGGATCAGGGGACAAGTAGAACAGAAACCTGCTTTTGCATGATAACTCTTGCACTGAATGAGCCTATTCTCTGAATATAATTTTATAAAGTCATAAAATAATTCTGATTGGAAGGGGCCATGTAGTTCAACTTCCCTGCTGTCATAAAGTCTCAACCAATTATTTGGTTTCCAGATCCCATATTTGCAATTGGTTTAGAGGGACAAGACCACCACACACACACTATTTTTAGACTAAGCTGTGTATTTCAAATAGGGAAAATGAATTCATTTAGACTAGTTGTGTTACTGTATACTAATGCATGTGTTTCAGAGGACTACCCACTGAATAGATTGCTTCTTGTTTTCTTCCATGTTAGATTATGGTTTGCAATCGTACAGAAAAGAAGATTCTCGTGAGGGGTCAAGCTCATACCAGCAGCATATGATACAGATTTACACAGCTCCCGAAATTGATTCCCCTTCAGACTTTGAACCCAATTCTATGACAGATGTCTACAGGTAGTTAACATTTCCTGTTTCTCACACTTAATAATCTCATCTCAATTTGAGTGTTCTTTAATCACAATTAGGCTCAGTGTAATTCTGTGGTCACCCCAAGTATATGTTTGATTGTATTTTAAAAAGGGTTGATCCTGGAACACAGAACAGCATAGATATCACAGGATCTCCTCTTTCAAGGTAAATAACCAAATGCTGAATTCACTGACATTATATAAATGCAGAGTTGGTTTAATGATTTATACGGTGATATTCTGGACAGGTAGATAAAAAAGGTATAAAGATCTGCTATTATCTAGTAATCTTTTTTACTTCTGTTTCTTATGAAAAAGTAGATTATCTTCAATAATGGCAATACCTTAAAAGTCAATTGCATCGATTTTCCAGGATGTCATAATGCACCCATAATGCATCCTGTAATTCTATAATTAGTGTCAATACAGTATTTTGCTGCATACACACAGTGATAATATTTGGTTAGCAGAGGAAAAATAGAGGTAGGAAAAGGAAATGGAGGCACTAGTGAATAGCTCCATCCCTTTCCTTTTGAAAGCCTGTTTAGGAGATCACTTTGCAATGGCTTATTTGGCTATCAGGTTTAGCCTTGCCAGTGGTGGATAGCGTCTATCCCACCACTTTTAAGATAAGTGGGATTACAATTGAATTTTGAGAAAATAATAATCCAATGAAAATGTCATTCAACCAGTTTTTTTAAAAAATTACCTATATTTCTTGTTTCTCACATGAATTTTCTGTCATTAGCAAGAAAATTACTCTGTTCTTGGTGTATTCTATTTCATGATAATGATACTTCCTCTGTCTGCCTGTTTCCAGTAGTTTGCTCAAAGCATTGGAAAGGGGAAAATGCAGAGTATTTTGTGGCCCTTTTCTCTTACTTTTTCTTGCCACATTCCCAGCCCAGCAGAAGTCGTCTATTTCTTGGTGACTTTGGTAGCTAGCAGAATGTAAAGAACTGGAATTCAATTAAAGACTGAAATGCTGATAGTGCAACACAGTTGAGCAGAAGAAGGCATGGTTATTAGCACTGTTTATTAACAACATCTACCACAGAGTAGCTCTATTGCCTTTTATCACAAGCTCTGAGTTTACTCTGACCTGCACTAGGCCACAACAAATTTAAGTGACTGTTATGGGGCTTTTACTGAAAAAATAGTTGCAGAAACAGAGAATGCTGTTTAAATCTTCCCTTTTTTTCAGTTAGAATACATTAAAAATGTACATGACTGAAGACATGATTTTATAGATAGGATTTACTAGATTAATGCACATTATTCCCTTGTAAAGAAATGTATGCATATACAATGTCCTAGAACATTATTAATTTTAATTCATTCTATCAGATTACAGAGGCAAGAATTTGAGGTCTCAATAGTATTTATATCTGTAGGCTTAAACATGCCCTTAGAATTTGCTTAAGAACAGCTCAGCTAAAAGCAGTTTGTCACTATGTTGATATTTCTGGCTATTGTCATTTGTCCTGTGTCAGTCATTACTTTTTCAACACGGGCTGGTCTTAGAAAGTACTGTGCTCCAATTTAGCAGGAATTTTAGAATTGTCTTATGCATTGCACCACAGCCAAAATGCATTCCAGAAAATTTTTTCCTTGGTGCTTGTCTGGTTCACACTTTGCCCCTGTTCAGGTTAGATGTCATTATTGGACTTTGCAGGCAACCTGGCCTCCTGAAGCCATTTCTTGCCAAGGATTCCCCTTAAAACAGTGATAAGAGCTGATTTGCTCATATCATAGATGACTACAATGAAGTTTTGAGAGTTTCAGTGAATGCTTCTGAATCTATCTTGCTGTCAGTCCCTGTGTCTGCAAAATCCAGGTCTTCTTTTGTTGTACTGCAGTTAATCCTTTCTTGGTGAAAAGGAAAAAAAAAAACCAGTCAGAGGTGAAATCAGAAAAGGGAGAAGAGCAACATGCTGTCAGGCAAGAAAGATAGAGATGTAGCCTGTAGCATAAAAAGGGTTTTCTTTTTAACTGAGCTATTCTTCAGAACCTGCATTTTAACAGGCTTTGTGTTTGATGATATGAGCATGTGCTGAGCCTTCCTTATACATGTATGTGGGCTTGCTGGCCAGGGAACAGTGTCCCAGTCTTGAAATCCTGTTCTTATATGTGCAAAAAATCCATTAATGTTCCTGAAGGTATGGCCCAAATAAAAAATGAGTAGAAACTGCAGGAGTGGGACTTGTAATTTTGTGTGTTCTTACAGATGAATCACTTGCTTTTAAAGTTCTCCAGGGAATGTGTTGGTCAGATGGGAAAGCTAAAATGGAAATGAGAACAGGAGCAGGAAAGCAGCTCCCGTTTGAGCTGAACCAGCTGTTGCCCATCACATTTTCTCCTAGATTGGCTCCTCTTGATTTGTAATCATTATGTGAATTTCACTGTCCAGTAGGTTAGGACTTTTTTGAGAAGTGCTGCTGAAGCTGAATGAAATCAACACTGTATTATCAGAGTTACCATCATCTAATTACTCTCCTTGAAAATCTGTTTCAGCTTTACTATATCAGCAGGATTGGTATTCCTTTCTACTACCAAATCACACCCAAATTAACATAAAAATCTCATCAAGTTAAGTTTGCCATTATTCAGCATGGTTTATATGCATTATTTTAGTTGCCAGTAGTGGTCCATGAGTGGACTGAAAGATAGACAGACATACCCCATTACACAGCTAGATTGCCTTACAGAACTGAGCAACTATTAGCAATACAACAGATTGCTAACCAATATTCCCCTTAAAAATAAATGTTACCAAGTAGAGATGCATGCGGGGAGTTGGTTATTACACAGTTTCATTACATCTTTATCAGGATTGCTGTCTGGAGGAGGTACTGGCTTCTTAGAGATCACTGTTCTAACAGATCTCTAGTGAATTCAATAAGGAGACTGAACACCCAGTTGTTACCGCATTTTTTCCATTCCATTTCCATCCCTTGATGAACGTGTTTGATCTTGGTTCATCTAAGGAAGATGATGGTGATGAAAATATAATTCAGGAAGAACAAGCAAAGATGCTCATAAAAGATCTACTCTGGGCACACTGTCTCATCATTGACTTTATGGAGATATTCCAGAACAGTGATCTACGCTGAAAAGAAGCCACTCCTCCAGCTGATGATCCTGGTCAGCTTGCTCCTGCCCCTTGATTCCAGCACAAACCTGTCCTGTATGTTTAATTGGTGGTTATCATGGAAGTGCCTGGATTCCAATAATTCTTCCAGAGAAAATTGCTTTGCTGTCCATCAAACTCAAATGCTTCATCTCTGAAACTGATAACTGTCAGAGGAGACTGCTATGAAATGATCAATGACAGATCTCCAAAACCTCCAAAACCAGCACTGTTACCATCCTCCGTTCTGGGATACTAGGCTTTCAGTCATAATATGGGGAAGAATAAGAAATCATGGAAAGAAATCTCTGAATCCATCAACTGTTATTTCATTAAGATTTTGGTTTGCCTTTGTTCTGCAGTTATGCCATCATTTTACTAGAAATTGCCACAAGAAGTGACCCTATGCCAGTAAGTAAAGATGAACTTCGAAGTTTGCATGACAACTTTGATTCTGTTTATGCTGAAGATACAAACGGAACTCTGAGAAACTGCACCTTTGATTTTTTTTTTTGAGCATGCATTTTCTGCGTGATTTTGTGGGTGCAAGTTCAGTTCCAATGGGACATGCAGTCAGGGCTTCCTCATGCATCTACTAGTCTTCCTTTCAGGACTTTAAAGAAGAGTCTATGACAAAATAATTTAGCTACAAAATTTCGTTTTGGTTAACTCTGTGAGGCTTAATGGCAGGGGGGTGGAGAGGGAAGGTATGCCATAATATATTCCTTTTTCTCCCACTGTGCCTTCCCTGTTCTGCCACGCACAGGCCCTTTCAGTGGAGTCTTGCAGTAGTAAGAATTTGCTAGATCAAATGAGCTGCTCTCCGTAAGGAAAATGTCTTCTTTGCACGTGTCTTGTGATCGGTGCTAAATGGCAAACACAAAAAATGCACCTTGAAATTGAAACCAGGTGTTCTGGATATGCAGCCATGTTCTGTCTGAAATAAACTGCATAACAAGAATTCTAACAATGAAGACCTGAAACTGCCATTCTTCGTTTCTGACAGTTTGTGATAATAGACTAGTGCGGGCCTCGTGGTTTCACAAAAGTTTCCTAATATCTTGCCAGGTTTTCATTTGTTTCAAAAGTTGTTTACCTCAGAGTAAAATCATTCAGCCATGAAAAAGCTTTTAGACAAGGCCACCCAGTTTAGACTGGGTTAGAGCCTTTTTTTTCTTTTTCTTGTACTCATATAAAGAAGCTGATCTGGAAGATGCCATAAAAATAATGATGATCATAGTAATATATTTTCAGTGGGTGGTATGAAAACACCACTTGTTTCAACATTGCTTAATCCCTTTTTCTCTAGACAGATGAAGTGCATTCAGCTGAATATTCTTGGTGCCCACCTTTGGCAGAATTAATTTCAGGAAAGGCTGAGAATTCTTGCCCGTGTCCCACAGATTACATAGACGTGAGTAAGATAATATTGTGTACAAGTTCTTCACCGAAGTGAATTTTAGACATGTCACTGAAGTTTTATAGCAATATTACCTTTGATAAGTGTAAACAACCCAGAAGTCAGGAAGTATGTCTCAAACAAGGCACAATTAAATGCTTTAATATTCTTAATAAAAAAAACCCAGTCATTCTAATAGATTGAAAGTTTCAGTTGTCCCCTCAAATTGTCAGTGTTATGTTTTTAATAGTCAATCATTGATTTCTGAGCATTTTCATTTTATTATAAAGTGTTGAGATCCATACATACTTTATATTAGTAATACCTATTTAGCTTACTGCCAAAGGACTTTCAAATAGCGAAGTATGTCTCAGGCATAGTATGAGTTTGATTTGATTCACATGGAAAAGCTCTATGTGTTCAGAAGCCTCAGACTGCCTAATAAAACAAAGTATGCCCCCTCCCAGTTCAATTAAATTGGAACAAGATTGTGGCACCTGGCTTCGTTTCAGTTTAAGAGCTATATAATTCACCTTTGGTCGTTTGTAGTAACCTAAATGTAACAAACTTCTCATAAGCAACACTGGATTTTAGTTCGGAGTTAACATTCAGATGAAGTAGTTGGGTTTTTAATCTTTTGTGAATTTCATATGCAGACAAGTCCTCTAGAACAGTGTGTGACTCCAACAGCGTAACAGTGTTTTAAAGTACAAGAGTTTAAGCAGTGTTTGGCAGAAGGGATATGAGCATCTAATGCATGATTTCCCCCAGCAGCATTTTCATGAACTAACATCCTTCATTCAGCACAAATCTGTAGAAACTCCAGAATCCTCAGTATAGCCGTGCCACTTTTCACCAGCTGCAGATAGGGCTTCGCATGCACAGTTTGCACCGAGAAAATAGTAGTATTAATTAGAAACACTGCCTGTGCTTGGAATGACAAAAGGCTGTTTGCTTTTCTCACTTTCTTTCCCTGCTGCAGTTAATCAGAAGGTGCAGAAAAAATAATCCAGCCCAAAGGCCTACATTTGAACAAGTCAAGAAAATGTTGTACAAGATGAATCCTCATAAAGTTAGCCCTGTTGACATGATGATGACTCTGGTAAATTTAGCTTTTTAATCTAATCCAAATCAATCTGCTCACTTGCAGTAATTTTCACCTCTATCCTTCAGGTTTATTTTCTGATCTCATACACCTTGTTTGACGAGAAAATCCACGATCATTCATTCACATCTGGGGGGCTGGTCATAGCTGCAGTTTTGCTTGAGACCCACTTTCCTTCTCATTCCATTTCTGTCATTTTTTCTTAACTTTCTCAACCTTGGGGATGAACACTTTTGTTTCTTCAGTCAAAGGTTATTAGTTTTTTAACATAGTCTCAGGAGCCCTTTTGCAGTGGCTCGGTGGTGGTCTTACAGTGCTGGGTGTATATAATCCCTGCATGCCACAAAGAGCATGTTTACATGCATTTTGAGCAGAGTATCTTAAGCCCATCAGCAGAGAAGAAAGGCTCCTGCCTCCACAGGCTGTTGTCTCACACAGAGCAAGGATGAAGAAAGCATAGCATAGCATAGCATAGTTTACAAAACAGCATTGTGAGCTTTTGATAAACGATTGAGATTTAGATACCTTTGGTTTTGGTAACATATTTTAATCCATGTCTGCAGCTTGGTCTCTGCATTGGATTTGGCTCCTAATGCTTATGTGGACTTTGAAAACTCTGGAATTGGCTTCTGCCTTCTTAATTAAGCAACAATCTCAAATCCAGAATCATAAATTTTCCTTGGGAGAAATATGGTCTTTGGATTTTGTAAGAAAATATTAGCTCTCTCAGACCTGAGCCTTTGCTTATTTGAATATTTTCAAAGCAAAATTATTCTAATGCTTAAATCCTATCCAATTATGAATCTGTTTTAGTAAAAAGATTATTTTATGCAATTCTTTTTGTTATTTAGATGGAGAAATATAGCAAACATCTGGAGATACTGGTTTCTGAGAGAACCCAGGATTTAATGCATGAAAAACAGAAGACTGATCGTCTGTTGTATAGTAAGTTATATAGCAAAAATACTGGATATTATTCTCAATAATAATTTGATTTTAAGTGTCTAATTACAAACAGAAACCCTTTGATAGGTGATTATGTAATACGTAACATTTAGTGGGCAACGAATTAATATACTTGTTCTTTGCAAAGCTCAAAAGCTACTTTTTATAGTTTTCCCCTAAAAATCAGTGCACTCGTCTAAGAGCTGTGACTCCTGAATCCATAGTGCTTTCATTTTGATGTTGCTTGGCAGTCCTTCTGTATAGTTACAAATATTGGGGAATTGGTTTTGGACTGAGGTTACTCTTGATGGCAGTGTATCTTCTAGAATTCTCCAAGAAAAAAGGGATAAATGAACGGGTATAACATATAGGAGAGAAAAAGGAAAAGGCTGTGAAAGGGCAAGATAGGAGAAATAAAGAAGATTAAAAAAATCATAAAAGAGATAGATAGTAAACAAACCTAACATGGGAAGAAAACAGTAGCAAAGAGTTGACAAAGAAGGAGTTAGTAATATCCCAAGTCACACTATTAGAATCTAACCTTACTCTGACTTGAAATGTATAGACACTTGTTTGTTTGAACTAAAATTTATGGATCATTTGAAAAATCTGGACCTGTTATCAGTGAGATTTACAGCAGAGCAGATTTTGATGCTAAAGAGTGCTTCCACATTCAGAATATTTCACATTTACAAACACTGCTTTTATACCTTTAAACAAACATGTTCTGTTTATTGTGTGCTCTTCTTTCTACAACAGGTATGTTGCCGAAGCAAGTAGCAGATGATCTCAGGCAGGGAAAACATGCACAAGCTCAAAGTTACTTAAGTGCCACCATCTTTTTCAGGTAAACAAAATGAAAGATAGGACTATTACTGACTACTACTGAAGAAACTTCTAGTGGAGGTGAAGCTCCTAACCAAGTACAGAGTTTCTATCTAAATGGCCATTTTTCATACCAGGTAGCAACATTTGACTCTGCAAATGTGTGTCTTTATCACACATTATCACATTATCACACCGCTCCATTTTTTCCTTAGAATTACTTAAATAAAAAAATGATATTACTGTGGAGGTCTAACACACAGCAGCACATCACTTTATGTGTGTTTCATAAGATAGACTTAGGTAAAGGCTCTCACATTTAGCTGTGTAAAGGAAACTCGTCTATCCTTAGAACCCACATGGGTTTACAGTCTTTGACTTGTTATGTGTGCATGAAGCAACATACAAATTGCATGTCTTCACTTGTCATAAATGGACAGATATTAAGTTCCCTTTTTCATTTGTACATAACCCAAAATTGAAGACTACTTAGTCTGTTGCAGATTGAAGTCAAGCTGTAACAAATGGTTTACTGTATTGGTAAGCAAAAGGACTTAGGTCAGTGAGTCCTTTTAAATGAAAGGAGTCTGATTTTACTTTAGGTAAATGTTTGAAGACAAAACTATTCTGTAAGATCCTTAGTGAAAGAAATACTGAAAAAGAGAAGGTTGAGGTAGTTCCACTGAGAAGTTATTACTGTGTGCTTAGGATTGCCAGTCTGCAATGGTTAAGACAGTGGATGAGTTTATTCTTTTTGTTGTGTTTTAACAGTGACATTGTTGGCTTCACACAGCTGTCCAGCAGCAGCACACCTTACCAAGTGGTAGATCTCTTGAACAAGCTTTATACCACTTTTGATGAAATCATAGATAACTATGATGTCTATAAGGTGGAGACAATAGGAGATGCCTGTAAGTTCCTTGAGCTGTGGACAATGATGGGGCATGGGTATTTCATCAGGATAGAGACTAATTTGATGACAAGGAAGAATAGATGAAGGAGATTTGGAAAGCTTAATACCACTGGGAAGACCACACAAAGCAACTAGGGGAGAAGTCCTAGAAGAGCCATAACAAATTTAGGAACATTTTCCTGCATACCTTTCACCATTTCTACAAATGATGAATGCAGTGGTTGGGACAAAGGAGTTGAGCAAACTACCACTGCTATTTATTTGGTTACTATGATCTATAAGGTCTGACATTAAACCCTGGCAACAGATTAATCCCAGTTGGCAACTTCCATTTCACAGGAACACAACTGAAAAGTTCACCTTCTACATGGGAGCACAGATGCCACTCCATAAGCTTTATTATCTCTGTCTTTTTGGGAAAGACCATGACAACCTTCTATCTCCTAGTACTCTGTAGGGGCTTGGCTGCCTCTTCTTTATGGATTTTAGCTTTCTGTTTGCTGGGGATTGACTACCATAAAAACTGAGTTCCACTGTAAACCTAGCAGAATCTAGCAGGACTTTTGGATGAGACAGACAGAAAATCCTGTAAAAGATGGGGAAAAAAAAACCCCACTCTTTTTTTTTTCTGTGGCATGGTTGAGCATATTCTGGAGCATAAAATTTGTGAACAAATGTATGTGAGGCATCCTGAAGAGACTTTTCTCTTCTCCTACACAGTAAGAAGCAGTGCAGGAAGCATAGGACAATGTCTAGTGGGAATCATTGTCTCTCTTTATAATATCTGCCCAAAGACAAAAGCTATTGAACAGCCACTTTTCCACTACCTGTCCCACTTCAAGCACCCTCATTGGAAGGAGGGAGGAAGAAAGGGTAGGAGGGAATAAATCTTACAGAAAAGTAAGAAGGAAAACCAACACTTTTCAGTGCTAGGGTAATTACATGCATCAGCTGTGCCTTATCCTTCATTTGTTTCTCGCTTTCTTTGCTCATCAGGCACAACTGTGCCACAGGATGTAAAGCAATAGAGCTTTATTTTTTTCTAACTTAGGCAGCATTCTTTGGTAAATCTGTGTGTAATGCCAAAGGTTAATACAGTTGCATGGTTGTGTTAAGATATGGTGGTGTCAGGAGTACCCAAAGAAAATGGGATCCTTCATGCCGGTGAGATCGCAAGCATGGCTTTAGACCTTCTGGACATCTGCAAGACTTTTAAGATCCCACACAAGCCAAACACCCTCTTAAAGATAAGAGCAGGAATCCATTCAGGTATGTTGAGAGGGCTGAAAAAGAGTCCTGTTTCTGTAGTGGCATTTCCTTTCCACTAAAAATGAAGTTCATTTCTTGACATGGGATGGAACACCTCATAGAGATCACCCCAACAGAATAAATTATTGGATACCTGGAATATTGGGAACACAATTCAGAATACAACTTTGGAAACACCACATGGCCCCCAGTGCCTTTGCTGATGTGAGTGAGGACTGCCATTCTGTGCCTGTTACTTGTCCTTTTCAGCTGTTCTCTTCTCAAAACAGTGAGTTGCTCTTGACTCTTTGATCTAGCCTTCACTCTCAGACTCCCAGCTCCCTGACCAAAGCTGACGTGTGATTGCAACTCCTTCCTGATAGGCAGCCAGAGCTGGACATGTGCTGTGCAGCCCAGCATATATAAATTAAGTGGTTTATATCGGCTCAGCAAGAGATCACATCTTCTATATTTTAAATCCCCTGGGGCTGACATGAAGGAATCAAAATGCTCAGTTTCTGCCTTCAGCAGGAGCAGATTACTTCCTCTTCCTGCTTTTCCATGACACTAGTGAATGTTGTGTGTACAACTCCAATTGGTGGCATTCCTATCTCACTGCCTCTCAAAATATTCTGTTGTTGTGTTGACAGATGGTTCTGCAGGTGCCTTAATTCATGCACACTACTTCCATCCCATCACCATTTCCCCACCATTCTCCTTTGAGGCCCTTTTGCAATTCCCTCCATAGCTCCGGAAGCCATCTGTAAGTCAGATGTATAACCCATATAAGACAATACTTACATTGTCTTTATCTTGTTAGTGAATGAGATATAAGGTAATGTAGGAAGCAGCCAGGAGGCTGTATGACTGATTACATTATTTAAAACCACAAAATATCTGTTTTTTTTTTCTCTAACAGGGGCAGTTGTAGCTGGAGTTGTTGGGACCAAAATGCCACGGTATTGTTTATTTGGAGATACTGTGAACACAGCTTCCAGGATGGAATCTACCAGTGAAGGTAACAAGGAACAAACTGCAGATGTGGTTTTGACCATCCCTTAATGAGTTCTGAAAAAATGTTATGCTGAGTTTTGAGCCCTGTCCTGCTCAAATGACTGCAAATCCTGTAAAGAAGGTGTTGATTTCTGTGTCCAATCTACCTATGGGCAAATTATGCCAGTGATATTCTCTACATCTTTTGTAACAAGATCCCCTCATTCCCCAAGGCTCAAAGAGGGATTTTCATGGCTTTGGAGTTCTCTAAAATAAAAAAAAAAGAGTAAGAATCAGATAAAATAAGAGCTAAGTGGGTATGTTCACTGCTTCTGTTCCTTCCTGGCACCCAGCTGAATTTATAGTAAAAATATTTTCATGACTCCTCTTTTTTGACAATAACTTCCTCTACTGCATAACACAAGAGATGGTAGGAGGCCATGGGAGCTGTGTCTGCCTTTAACCAGTATAGAAGATTATATATGTGTCCTCCAGCAAAGAGATTAGACAGAAATTTCTAGAGATTAAATCATGGGGATACCCTTATTTTCACTTCTTCCCAGGAGATAACAGAGCTCCATGTTTAGTTAGCCAGCTTTATCTTTAGCCAGTATGAGCATTTGAACCTCAACTTCTGAAATATTTCAGCCTGATCTATCAGAACTGGAAAAAAAACAACAACAACAAAAAAAAAAACCCAAAGTTGAAGCAGTGATTCAAGCACAAACAAGCTTGATGGCTTGGTTTTGTTTCTTTCATTCATGAAATGAAGCTGAGTAGTTTTATGGCTCACATTGCAATGCTTTATAAATGGATTTGAATTAGGCAAAATCCAAGGTGTTTTCAAGTTCAATTTCATGATAGAAAGTAATGCTTTCAACAACTATCATGATCCACTAAAAACAAGGCAGGAAGGCAGAGAAGTGGTCCTACATGATGGCTTTAAAGGTTTAGTGTAGGGATTTGAGAATCAACCAGGATCCAGTCCTTCTCATGATTTTAAATATTTTTCCAAAGCAAATGCTAGCCTGAGTGAAATACATATAACTTCACTTTCCTTCTGTCAGTCTCCTAGATAACTCCTTTCCTTCTCCTCCTCTTCTTTTCAAGCTCCTTGTATCATCTCATCTGAACTTCTTTAAAGCCTTCAAAATCTGCTTCCATCATTCTTCATATTTCATATTTTGTTCTGTATGTCAATCCTTTTCTCACATGGCTCATCAACACTATATACTTAAGTATAAAAACAGAGCTTATTATCTTTTAAGCTTTTCTTTTATCTCCCCTATCTAGCCACACACATCTGAGGATCTCAAATCACATTAACATGTTTTAACCCTATGATAATCACTTTAAAATAGATTAATTACTTACTAGAAATGTAAATGAATCATAGAATCATTTTGGTTGGAAAAGACCTTTGAGATCATCGAGTCCAACCTTTAACCTAACCCTGACATCCCACCACTAAACCATGTCCCTAAGCACCTCATCTATCCTTCTTTTAAATACCTCCAGGGATGGGGACTCTGCCACCTCCCTGGGCAGCCCATTCCAGAGCCTGACAACCCTTTCGGTGAAGAAGTTTTTTCCTAATATCTAGCCTAAACCTGCCCTGGCACAGCTTCAAACCATTCCCCCTCGTCCTATCATCTGTTACCAGGGAGAAGAGGCCGACCCCCAAATTGCTATCAGCTGGAATCTGAGTGCTAGTGTCTTGTTTCCCAGCAGGATGACCAGTTAAAATATCATGTATCTACTGGAAAGAATATTTCCGAGATATGTATCTTGATATGTGGAACATATATTTCAGCTCTCCTGGTCTACAAGGAGTGTTCTGGGACTTTTACTAAAAAACATTTAAACAAACAAACAAGTGAAAAACCTGGGTATTACAAAACTGTTATTTTCTGATATAAGAAAAATCAGTAAACAATCTTAGCCAGTCCTACTATCATCTGGGATCTTTTTCGAGAAAAGAAACATAATGATTTACTCTGTGTCACAGAATGTTAAAGGCAAAACCAACCCAGCATATTTTTTTTTCAGTATTCCAAATTTTGGCAAAATTTTGTTTTCTGCCAGAAGTAGGAGTATTTAGAACTTGTTCTATCTGTCCTACTCCTTAGTCCTTCCTCTATTATCTGCAAAAGGCAAGACAAGCCAGGGTTTACATGAAGATAAATTCTCAACTAAGGAAAAATCACATTGTTAAAAAAAAGAATAGTGGAATTATGGTAATATCGTCTCTTCCTCCTGTTTTTATTTATAGGCTTGGACACAGAGCAAGGATGACAGTTTCTTTAACCTTTAGACTTTGCTGAAAACTTCATGTGAAAAGAAAGCACTGGCTCTTTATTGACCAGGAGGTAGAACTATGTACGGTTTTCTTCGCAAGATGAAAAGGGTGCTCATCAGTAACTCCAGTCAGGCAACTATGAAGAGTAGACAAATAATATTAGATGCAGGATGTGAAGAGTAGTGTGTGTTGACAGCCACATATTTGTCCTGAGATGCCCTCATCAAGTGGCCAGGATACTGAAGCTTGTGTGCGAACTTTTCAAGTAACAGAGGAATGACAGCAAAGTAATGAAAAAAGCAAGGGGGAGATCATTAATGAGTCTTGAAGTCTTTGGCACGTAGTGGGGGACAGGTCTATCTTAGATGTTTAAATTGTTATGACAATGTGACAATTGTCTCTCTTTCCAGCTCTTAAAATACAGTGCAGTTCAAGTGCATACCAGCTGTTGGAGCAGCTTGGAGAGTATGTGTTAGTATGCCGTGGTAATTTACAAGTCAAGGTGTGTATGCAACATTTATACTCAGCTTTTCAGAGAGGAGAGTGTGAAAGTACTCTGGAGTCTCTGAATTTTAACCCATGAAGTCCTCTGTGTCTCAGAGTCCTTGGGTTAAACTTTTTCCTGTCCCTGAAGAGAGGACACTCAAGTTTTAAACCAGGACCAATTCCATGGGCTTGTTCATATGACAACCCTGGTAATTCAGAGATGAAGGACTTAGCCAAACTTGGAAGTACTGTGTGGCATGTCACTTTGTCTTAACTGCTTGAAATCAAAAAAGGTCATTCAGAGGCATCATAAATCATCATACAAGTTCCATAAGAGAACTACCTACTGCTGGAGCCAGTTTTGAATGGGACTTCAAAGAATTGTTTTAATCCATAGTGCTGCCACTATATTTTAAGGAAAAGTTTTATGTCTCAGTTTTCCTATATGTAAAATGGCTAACAGGCACATCAGTCTCTGTTTGGGACTTGCTTTGAGCTGTAATAAGAAGATTATTACAAATTATTACAAATGGTGGGTAGTATTGTAACCCCATGACTCATTTTCTTCCTCAGGGTAAAGGAGACATGATAACATACTGGCTTGAAGGTAAGAAAGCCTCTGCCACCAAGAAGGCAGTCACCAGCACTTCTGTGATTCTTCAAGATCCCAACAGAGCTTCGTTTAGTTTGATACCAGGTGTCCTTCCCAGTGATCCCCTCTCAAGTCCTGCTTACTAGCCACTCACTAACTCCAGCATCCATCCTGCTTTCAGTCTGTTAGGTCATC
>NW_009259102.1:1172091-1183631 GCF_000687185.1 Egretta garzetta
CTGCTGAATTAGAAAGTAAGAAAAGAGATAGTACGCCCCTTTGGCCTTGTAGGTGTATTAGCTCAGACTTTATTCACAGGTATCTCTCTCTCGCCAGTAGCAGGAAAAATACAAACCAGCAAAAACTCATCTTGAGGAATGATAACTAAGACTGGCCCACCAGCTGCTAGGGCAGAAGGTTGCTCCCAGCATTACTTCTTGATTTGGTTTTGCTGGCTAACCCCCTGCCAGCAGTATCCATCACTTCAAAACCAGCTGGCTGGACATTCCATCCTGTAAGCTGGTCCCATTGGGAAAGAAGGAGACTGTGTAGCGCTGATACTTAGTGGTGCAATCAACCTTGTGGGTGTGATTGGTTTTGTGATGTGAAAGGGAAAAAGGAGATGTGTATTGTATTAGAAAGCCAGGCCCAGTGAAAGATGAGGATTAAGCTGTGCAATCACAGTGGATACAAATTGAAATGAGAATTTGTGCTCCTGCTTATGTTTCATCTCCATTGCCTGCATCACAGAAAGAAGAATTAAGAAGAAATTTGGGGGTGTTTCCATAGAGTCAACACTTAGTGATAACTGCCATCTTGGTACAGAGATCTGAAAATCTTGGGAGAAAAATGAAAGATTTTGCATGCTGTTGTCAAACAGAAGAAAGTCCATTACACCTGCTCTTGTCTTTGGCTGCTCTGGGATTTCTCTGAAAAACTGCTCTTAACATTAGCTGATATTATGGTGTCATTTTGACTAAAGTGGTGGTGAACCTGCTATTGCTGGCTAGCTGTCTGACTGTGAAATCAGGCAGACCTCCCAGTCACTGTGTAATTTAGGAGACGGTTTAGAAAAGGTCACTCCTGAGCAAGCATTTCCTGTAAAGAGAGACCCGTCACTACAGCGGAGTGATCTGTTGATGAGCATGGTTCTGTAAGCACTGCTGGTGTTGACTTTCTTTAAAGACAAAGCATATGTACAGTGGACTGTGTTTATACTTTTTAGGGTTTTATTTATGGCAACAAATTAACTTTCAGGGCTAATCTATTTTGAAGAGTTTAGCCAGTCCAGTTGAACTGATTAACAGTGTAACAGAATTAGATACGTGAAATAGAGGAAGGAAGGATACTAAGAATCACAGCAGTTCCACCATAATGTGAACTGGACTGGTCAAAGCTAAGTCGGAGAAGGTGAAAAGGAAGTACTATGAGTGACACAGCACTATTTACTCCTCCTTATTCTGCTCCTTTACCCTCCAGTTTGTCCTGATTCTAGGTACAAGTGCAAAAACACACATGTAGATGTAATTTTTTTGGTATAAATTTATGTAGCTTAAGCATCTGACTCATTGTCCGTGTTCCCACATAGCTAGCATACTTTTAATTCTGAAATTGTGATGTGTGATAGTAATAGTATAGTCACACTACGGTCCTTCTTCTGCTTCTGTGGGAAGTAAATGAAGTAAATGCAGTGGTAATGTTAGGTTTTTCAGAGATGCCTAATAGAGATAGAACGCTAAATCCTTCTGAATTATGGAAGACTTATTTGAAATCCACAGAAGAATATAGACCATTCTGAGTGAAATTCTGTCTCAGAAGTCTGTGGGAATACTGCCACCTGAATGGGACCAGAATCCCAGCAAGGGACATACACATAGCTGATCTTGTCTCATGAGATCCCAACATAGAGTCCAGCCAAGTTTTTAAAAATAAAAATTTTCAATTGGTTTCACATTTTTTCTAAACTTAAAAGATTCTTTTCTCTGTTTTTGAATTTCTTATTAGTGCATGGTGCAGTACATTTACCTTATTTGTAATCTTAGCAAAACCTTTTGGTTATCCAGAACCCAGAGATGACCTTTAATACAGCCATTTCCTTTATCTAAATGTTACCTAGATATTCTGAAACTCTCTGCTCTATTATAGTTCTACATGATATATAATCGAGTGTACATTATGCTTTTAATGAGTTAGTATTTTTTACATTTTTGTTAAAAAGGTGCATATCATAGGGTCTTCTACCAAATGTGAATGTGAAAGCCTGTTCTTTGCTATATGTTCATCTGTAGCAGTACTTCAGCTTTAACCCTTCTGCTTTATTTTAGTGCTGGTTTTGGAATTAAAATCTTTAAAATTAGTGTCTTCTGAGTTTAAAGTCTTCTAAATAGAAATGCATCATGAGTGACCATTAGCAGGCTTGTTGGATTGACAGCCTTCACCACTGACATGTCCTTGGGTAGTATTCAAATTCTGCTGAAGATAGTAGGGAGACTCTTGCTGTCTTCAAGAGGCTTAGAGTCTGGTGGTTATCTACAAAAGAGGTACAGCTTGAAGAACACCAGTGTCAGCCTACCTCTCTGCGTTGTTGTTATCTCTTGTTCCTCTCCTCGAACAGACCCATCTCCAGAATGAGAACTAGATTATTTTCTAAGGACTGTTGAATCCATGGTATCTCTCCTGAGACTTCAACCATCAAGTCCTTATTAATGTCAGTCTGTCTGATGACTGTTCTTCCTCCAGAAGTACAGGGTAATGAACGTTATAGATGCAAATGGAAGTGTCCTCAGTTACTGGCAAGTATTTAAGATTTATCTCAGGCCTTTTGACAGATGTACAGCCATATTTCATTGTGAACTACTGAATCAATAGGCAAGTTTCAAGAACATGAGCTCTATTTGATTACATATATTTTTACTAGAAGTTAGAAACAATGCAGCAATCATTAAAGATAGTATGACAGCAAATTCAGCAAAGGTGGTTGCAGCATAAAGCCTGTGAGGTGTGCCTTACTTTTGCCTCTGGGCAAAAGATCATTTTTTTCTGTGTTGTTGTGGCCACACAGACATACATATGTATAAGAATATATATAAAAATATGTGGGGTTTATATATATATATATATATTCATATACATGTAAAACATGTCTGGCTAGAAATTTAACTGTATAGGGTGAGGTTAGTGCAAATCAAAACCCAGTATAAGGACATGAAATTGTTGACAATTGCCTCAGGTTTGAACTCTGCAAGCATCTCAGGTTTTGAACCCACCAAGGGAACACAGAGTGGTGCTCTGCACAGAACTTCATCTCAAGGGCAGGTGGTCTGTACAGCACCTGCAAACCAAAATGCTGTCCTATTTCACCACTCAAAATCTATATCCCTGTGTGGGGTGGCACTTGTGACTGATGTTCCTGCAAATTCAGATCTCCAGAGAGTCCTGCTATAGCTTCTGGTATCTCTCATTGCCCAGGAAACACAGCAAGGAAGCTTGTGGCTAACGCTGTAGCTGCGGACTAAAGTCCTGATGACCTTGGAAATGCAGGAGAGCATTTACCAGCTGGTAAAGCTGAAGTGTGATAACCGGCATGGTGCTCACCTGTGAGATGTTTTAAATCCACAGAGAGTCACATCCCAGACGTGGAGTTAGTCAGCTAATCTAGCAAGTATTCTTCTCTAAAATGGCACTCTATACAGATAAATATGGGATGTGTTCCTCCTTCTGTAGGAGATTATAACCCTACCAGAAGATGGGAAAGCAATTGCAATAATAGAGCCGAAGAACTGAGGTGATACGTGCTTTATAGATTGCTTCAGTTCTTCACTCAGTGGCCATTCATTGCCTGTGGCCATGCAAAATAATGCAGAGGATAGCAATACTGTATTCATGATGTGGTGACTTTATGGAAAGATTGTGCATTTTGATTATTGTTTATTGCAGCTCCATCTATGTACAGGTGAGGATGCAGGCAGGTACATTAAATAAATCACACAACACAAAAACTGACTTATGGAAGTCTTTAATTAGATTGATAAACCTTCACTATATTGTTTCAGTTTTAACGTTGAGGAATAGATTGAATAATCACAGTATTTTAAAAAATCCCAACAAGTAAAAAAAACGGTTAATGTATTTCCAGGTGTAAAACTTCCTAGATTTTATTCAAACCATTGACATTGGAAAAAGACTGTGTTTTGCCACCGAAAAGTTAGTCTTTATCCCCTAGATTAGGTAGCAAACATCTTTTATTTAGCTTGTTACCAACATGTGCAGAGGGTCTCCAGTTCCACAGTTCTTTGTGTAAACAGAAAAGTTATCTGCTCCTTCCTACAGCTAATTAGTCAAACCAGAAAAATGTATTTATTTAAAGAAAAATGGAACAACATCATGTGTTCTTTGCAAAGAGTGCAAGGGCATAGTTATGAGTGTTGAGCCTGACTGCGCAGTCAGAGGATGCAGGATCTGTTGAAGATCTGTGTCTGAAGAAGAGATTGGTATGAGGTTGCCCAGCATGCAAAACATCTCTCTCTCCCACCCCACTCAGACCCCCCAAAATTATTAATAGCCCTTCCACCTGAATTGTCCTCATTAGTAAGAGTCTTTGGTTTTTTAAGAGTGTCTTTCTAGGGCTGTCCTTTCAGACCAGTAAAAAGCCAAGGTTGTGCGAAATTATTCTGATTATTCTCCAGCTGGATACCATCTGCTTTGCAGCTAATGAGTACTCGGTCCTCCCAATTCCTGTCTGAATTTCTCCCTGCTTCACACCACTCGGTGTAAAACATTGGGTTGTACATTAATACATTCTAAATTGGAATTCAAAGATAAAGTCATTTGCAATCCAATGCTCTCTCCAAAGAAAACAGAGGAAAATTCTCTCTCCTCCTCATCTAAAATTTGCTAAAATGCCCTTTCTGATGTAGATATATAAAACAACAAGTTGAAATGTGAGAGAGCGGGTTTTGTAGAGTTTGTTTGTGTGGGAACCCTAAGATCAAAGCCTTCCAATGAGCATGCATGAGGCTACATGATTATTCAGTATCCCATAGCATACTAACCGTGGTCCTCTGGTTCAGGCAGGCAACCAAGCTACCCCACATGTATTTCTACCTCACCTTTCTGCTGCACTAGCTCTTAAGCGCATATGCATCCTTTTCGGAACTAACTTCTAGTGCTGGACTTAGCAGTTTTCACATAGTACTAAGTTTGACCTTGAAGCGCCACACGGCATTTTTACTGTAACAACTTTGTGACATTTGCCTTGGGTTTCAGTGGCAATAGGACAGCCATTGGGCATTCCCAGCCAGTGGATGCCAAACACGATGCTACTGTACTAGCATCCTTACGTTCACGAGTGAGCATAATTGCTGATTATCACTGCATTTCACAGTAAAATACAATTATATGCAACAAAAGGTTCTGATAAGGTCTGAAAATGAATCAGCATTCCTGGCATCAGATCCCTACTACATACCAATTTTTTTTCTGTAGCTCTTGCATCCTGGCTCCAGGCAGAAAAACACTCTCTGTCCCTATCAGGGGAGCCTGTTCAGGGTACGCTACCAGGAAGAAGCTACACATGTAGAAGAATGCACTAAACATATTTCCTATGTGACCAGAATATAGCACAGTTAATCTAACAAAGTAACGAAATACTTTTCGTTAGTGAAGCCTTTTTGGTCTCTCTTGCTTTCATGAATAATCCTTCTTTTTCTGTCCTTGCCTCACTAGAACAAAGTACGGGGTCAAACTTTCAAAGTATTTAACCCTTTTTCACTCCGTAAGTAATGAAACTGTAGGTTGAAAAAATACTAGTTCTGAATCTGTCAGAATTGACCAAGGGTTCAAGACTTTTACCGATGGTTTGGGGAAATGATGAATGCAAAGCACTGGAAAGTTTCAGTTTGCGATTGGTAACAGAGCCAGGATTTCACCGGCATTATAATGAAACACAGTCCTGGGAAATTTAAACTCTGTGTATCCTGTTGGAAGAGCTGTGTGCCCTTACAGAGCCACAATGGAGTTCTGCTTAGAAAAATTCTCTTCTCCTGAAGGATGGAAAGCATTTTACGTCACAACAATAGGCTTGAGGCAGGAAATTTCGGTGGGGTGTCAGAAAGACAAAGGGGTCCTCTGAGGACATCTCAAATTAATACACTGCTATGCTTGTGTATAGCTTGTGCAGGCCTGCTCCTGCAAACAAATGTGTAATGTATAGACATGTATGCATGGTGCAGTGTTCGTAAGTAAAAACATTAGGCACGTTAACACTTCTGCATGCATCTGACAACAGGATAGTCAGGGCTAATCTATGCAACTGAAAATAAATCATGATTTAAAAACCAGTGATAGCTGGGTCTCCTTGCCTGGTAAAGACGTACAGGGTCTGGAATTCCTCCACTAAGAGGACTGATAAATTAAAGGTAATGCTGACTGATGAAAGTTTGCCAGAGAGCATGGAAAGATCTGCTAACTGTGTGGGTTCTAAAGACCAGGCATAAAAGGGCCCACAGTACCAGGGAAGTAACAAACCCACTGACCGTTGTCCCAGTGGGGACCGCATGTTCAGACTGGCTGCAGGGTAAGAAGGGGCCCAGAGTGAGCTGCGCTGCAGCTGGTACCCCATGCTGTGTGTTAAGAATGTGTCAAGACAGCTCCTCTAGCCTACGTATTAGGAAACTCCTCTACAAGTTTTAATACGATTGATATTAGAAACGCACAGAAACCTTTCAAGAGTTGGAAAATCTCCCACGTCAGAACTGCATTCTCTAGCAATATGGCAATATGTTGAGATTCGAGTTCTGAGTGCAGGATTGTGCTCTGCATATGAATAGATTAGTCCCTAAATGCTCATGAAAATCAGGCTGGGAGTGCCTTTGAGGCCTGATGGTCTCCCATCTCTAACCCATCTCTACAGCACCTTTACCGTGAAAGGTGTTACGCGGAGATGCAAAATCCCAGGCCTGTGCTGCAAGAACTGACAATTTAGTTGGCTGTCTCGACGTTAACAGCTTATGTGGGATGCATGATGTAGGATCAGATTCCACCACACCGGTCAAGAGCAGGAGCTCACCCTGCAGTCTGGTACATGCCAGGAGAAATGCTGGGGGGGTGGGGGGGAGGTCATAGTAGCTGTTACTCTGCTAATTACAACCTAAGCAGCAGTTACTGTAGCCAGGACTGCGGAGAGGTTGGAGAGGTTGGGGAGGAGCTGCCTATGGAAGAGCATTGCATTTCTGCAGAACGCAGACCCAGAATATAATACTGGTCCCGGGGGATGCACACCCTGAGCACACTTACCTCCCACACATTCGGTTCCAGGGAGAAGGGATGCACTTTTTTTTAGTGCTCCAGGAGGACAAACTGCACACTGACTAAAACTCCCAATTTTCTGTTATAGGCTTTGAAATGTTCAGTTTGTATGACTGCAAAAATGCTCTTTATGATAATACAAATTTAAACAAAGCAACAAAAAAATTGCCCTGTGTACAGTTGACCTGTGCATCACACCGTTTCTTAAAAGAAGGCAAACTCCACTCTAGCACTACGACAAATGCTATTCTAAAAATAAATTTTATATATCTTAGGAAGCTTCTCTGAGTGTCCATGTCACAGGTTTTCTTCAAATGCTGTATGTGCTCTGCCACCCATACTGTAGGGCCAAGCAATATGTGGCAACTGACTTCAGGTGTTAACTTCACAGAGCTCCACTACAACTGCATGCGCTGTTCGGAGGATAGCACTGAAAAGAGAAGCAGGATTTTGACCCAGAGGTGTTTTAAAAGCAGCAAGGACAGAAAGAAGCTCTCATCTCTGGGTCATGGCTTGGAATCACACCCCAAGCTGTGGTATCCTGAAGCCAAATTCAGACCCAGGACTAGAAGCTGCCTCTGAAAAGCAACGTGATTATTCCTGCTTGTTCCAAGATCAGCACTGGTCCTACAAGTTCTAGTGGCCATCAGAAGAGACCACATGAGCTGAATCAAACCAAGCCCCAGTAATTCCCTGGCCTGGGCATGGTATCTGCATAAAAAGCTTGAAGCTGCTGTCATGCCATCTTTGATCAAACGAGCAGTAGATTTACACTGGCAAAACTACAGTGTGTGAAAAAAGCTCACTTCATTTAAAAAAAAAACCCCAACATTAAAAACTTTCATTTTTAAATGGACAAATTCTTATTTTTAAAATGCTCAAATGAATCCATTTCCATCTCATTCTCTGCTTAACTAGCAGCAAAGAAAGGAAAAATCATAGAGGAAAAGATTTCAGAGGCAGTACTAATACATTTCTTTAACTTCAAATTCCCACATGTTCAATGAAAAACTTTAGTGGATTATGGCGGATTAGCCTAGAAATAGTGCTTAAACTTGTATTTTGTTATGAAATCTTACCTCAGCTAAATGAATGGAGGAAGGACATTGCCTGTAAATATCACGTTTTAAACGTACATTTTTTATATCTCTTTCTATATTGTGGGAAATTTTCACTCCCATTAAACGTTGCTTTAATACAAACATTCTCTTGTTTTTAGTCTAAGAATGGAATAAAACACATGACTCAGATCTGTGTGGCGGTATCTCAAGTTATATATTTACCATTCCATTTGTCACTAGAGTTTGCTGTCTTGCCTGGTAAAACCCCATATAACTTTTGACAGAGAACATCTAATCCTAGACAAAATGGAAAAACTTGACCTCTTCCTATATATATTTGCAGAACTGTACAAATCTAGGTTCCCAGCGGGCTGACGCTTTGCTCTTTCATGCAAGGCGAGCGATGCTCACAACCCCGGCAAAGGCAGTGTGCAGCTACCTGGCAGCCTGTTTTCTCATGGTGGGTCTGATCTTCAGGGATGCTGAGCACCCATGGGCGCATGCTGAGACCCTCGCCTGCTTCCGTTGGGAGCAGAAAGTGATGAAGACCCTATTCCTCATCATGCTCATCAGCAGTATTCTAGCTGTTGGCTTCAGAGGTCATGAAACAAGACTTCCTAGTACCATTAAAAAGCTGCTCTGTACCTTGCAGAATAAGGTCCTGCAGTGACTAAGCCTGCAGGAGACAATCTGCCTGACAACAAGAGTGCTTTTATGTGGAAATGGAAGTGGAACGTGTCAGGAAGAGGGTCTGTCCTTGTGGAATTCCTTTGCTCAGTGGATAACACTTGGGCTGTAGAGAGTGTGTTTGTTTATACCCACAGTACTGTTGCTGCATGCCAGAACAGCAAAGCTGCCTGTAGCCACATATTGAGAGGCTTTACCTGACTCAAACTAACTAGTATTTTTTGATTTTATCCTAATAGCACCCTGATGCCCCACTAAAGCCTGGCCATCTTGTTTGGTCTGAAAGAAACCAAACTAGCCTACGTAAAAAATTGTATTTCCTCCTTCTGGAAAGCTCTTCAGAGACTGATTGTCTGTAACAATCTGACTTAAGTTCACATGCAAACAAACTACTTTCCATTCCACGGGCAGCAAAGAATGGCTCATTTCAGTGGAAAATTCCTTGCCACTTTCTACGCACCATCTCAGGTTGCTACAAAGGAAAGGCTGTTTTTCTCCTTTCCTACCCTGGTAACTCAATACATTTGTCTGGTACAACTTATGGTTGACAATAACCAGCTAAGAACAATTATTAAGACTTCCATCACAGAGGATCTTTTTGGACTGGTGAGAGTTTAATTGTAGGAACTGGAACTTTGTGAGATGCTAGCAGATTACTCTATGCTTTAGTAAACATTACCCTAAGACCTTAACCCTTAGAGTTGCTGCTTATTATGCATATCGTATTATTCCACATCTCTGTTACCTACACAGCAGAGGCCAGATAAGATTTTTACACACAGCGTGGAACATGCAATTTACAGTTGGACGGAACAGCCAGGATTTGAGTTTCTGTATGTTAGCTGCAGGGTCCGATTTTGAATGGTTAATCCTCATTACTCCCTTCATATTTCTTTTGCTCTGTAACCATAAGCTGTGAACAAAAACATCTGACAGCTAGGTCCTCTGTTCCCTCCTCCAGCAAAGCATGGCTTTGGGACCCCTCAGTGGACTGTAACCATTCATCACCCGTAGAGAAACATCTGGCATTTTAGAAAAGGCACATGAAAATGACATTTTTGGAAGAGTCAGATCTAGCTCTGAACACAACCCATAGAGTCTATTCTCTAAGCAACTTTAGAGGTACTGAAATATACTTTTAAGACCTGAGTCCACTGACATCTGCTCTTAGTCTCCGCAAGAACTGTGTCATGATCATGTTGTAATCTCCTTGTCAAGTATGCCTATAAAATCCGAAAGTGTTAGAAACATTCCAGGGAACTCAATACCAGTGGGGAATGAAGCTAAAACCTGTACTTTGCATGCTGTTGATGATGGATTAGCCTTTGAAAACTCCCCTGAGCCTATCTGGCTCCTAGGAGACCTTCAGAAGAGCCCACAGGGTCAGCACATCAATTCCTTGAAGCAGAGGAAAGTAAAATCCTGCCAGGAAGAATGAAGAGAGACAAACCACTTCTACACTCCCTAACATCAGCCAGCTGTTGGAGTGCGTGCTGACATCTCTCAATCCCTCCCAAAATGAAGTGACACTATTGCTAAGACCCATTCAGCCACAGAGCACCACATTTTTTCCTACCGACAGCTTCCAGAGTTTTGCTTCAGCTCTTGATCTCAGCTGACAGCCACTGCTGCCCTCCTGCCAGTGTGTCTACGGGCTTGGGCACAATAGGCAGCAGGAAAACAAAAGGGAGGGGAAGGGAGAAAGTGAAATTAAAACATCATTTCTTTTTTCCAAAATGAAGAATTGAATTCTTTAACCTTTAAACATGCTTGTTTACTTACAGAAAGAGTATTTCAGGCACAAAAGGTTTGAGTATCAGTCACATACCAGGTTAAATTGTAATAGTATCAGGATTGTCCCATGCAGTGCAGTCAGCTATATTATCCCCTATCAAGAAGTTGAAGTTGCAGTTTTTGTATACATACATATACGTAAAGTATGCATCTTTCACACTATGGTCTCCTGGTCTGAGTTGACTCCAGCAGGGTTTATGTAGCAACAGTATCTGTCATAAGGGCTGTTCTCCTTGTAAGAGCAGACAATGATACTGTCTTTAGGAGCAACAAAAATGTTGTCTTCAATGTCAGGGCTAGCAGCACTGTCCCTGGTGGGAGAAGAGCTCTTCTTCTCCAAGGCACTGTATGTGGAGCCATCTCCCACAAACACATTCCCTGGCATCTCTGGGTAACAGGTCTCCAGGTATCGCAGCATCTCCTCCTGCTCCACCTTTCTGATGAGGCTCTTGCACTCTCCCATGGTGGTGGTGGTGGTGGTGGTGCAGATGGACACAGAGTCCTCACCCTGCAGCAGCCTCCTGTCCTTCTGGTATGCTTTCTTGGCCAGCTCATCACAACTCCCCTTGCCAGACTCCAGGTCCGAGGGGGTCCTCAGCAGCTCCATGACATCCCGGTCCTTGACTTGCTTGCAGCACGGACACTTGTTCTTGGGCCATTTGGTGCAGCCGTCGGTCTTTCTGGTGAGGGCGATAGCGGCGATGCCCGGCAGGCAGATGGCCGGCCCGATGGCCAGCAGCGGGATGTCCCCCAGGGTCTCTCCCTTGATGCCGGACACGGTGAACATGAAGCCGAACACCAGGAAGACGCTGACCAGAGCCACCACCAGCCCCGTCCGGGGGTTGATGTCGTCGGGTCTCATGGTCCGCGCCATCCTGCCGCTGCGCAAGGGGCCCGTTTCCCGCACCCAGGCGGCCCCGCGGGGCAAGGGG
>NW_009259102.1:1184310-1201760 GCF_000687185.1 Egretta garzetta
CCTCAAAGCCCCAGCCCCCAAAGCCCCCCTCCCGCAAAGACCCCAGTGCCCCAGCCCTCCAAGCCCAAGCCCTCCAAGACCCAGCTTTTGCAGGGCTGGGATTTGCGGAGTAAATCTTCCCCTGGACAGAGCGTGCTCCTGCCCCAAACTCTCCTTCCCCGAGTTAGGTGCAAGTGGAGAACAAGGCTTCCAGAGGTGCTGTGCTGCTGCTGAATTTCATCCCAGGGGAAGCCCTTACAGATAAAGCCTTGCCTGGTGTTATTCCCCCCACCCCAAGACCCCAGGTTTGAATTTAGCTGTTGGGATGCACGTCGCAGAGTTTCCCTGGGTGTCTTAAGGCCCAATGCAGATCATCTGTGATGGTGATGTTCAGTCTCTGTGTTTAGATGCACATGGGTGACGGTAATTCAAAGTAAGCCTCACCATCTGAACGAATATAGGAAAGGATCTGCCATGTGTGGGAATGCGGAAAGGCAGGAGGAGGCTTGTAAGCAGCAGCATTTTCAGGCAGGTTGCTTCAACATTTGATGTGCCAGTGACACAAAGGGGTACATGCTTTCACCTGGGGCAGAGATACTGGCAGATAAAAAGAAGTGATACCGGAAAATGCCCGAGAGAATCAAGAGAATAAAAAAGGACATTCTGAACTAAATCATGAAGCTGTGGTTTCTCTAAGTTTTGCCATTAACATGATTCCTTTTCCTCACGCTAGAAAGTTGGGCAGCTCAGAGGAGCCATTTTAGCAAATGCCCAAACACGCCTCATCTTTCAGCCCTGGGAAGGCCTGGTTTTTATTCGTCCTCCCTACAGCACAACACGAACAAAGCGTCTCTGTGCTGTAGATTTCAAGTTGCCTTACAGAGAGCAAGCCCAAGGATATCCTCTCATTCAAGGGCACAACTCCTGCCTTACAGGACCCTTTCTCCATTAATGGAGTGTCAAGTGACAGCCTTTGTCATCCCAATTTGAAGGAAGAGTAAGTGCAGGAGCAGGGAGAGGTGCTTAAGTTGGTGGCAATGGCCTGGTTTTGACTTTAAAAGTTTGCAGTGGGCCATGACTGTTGTTTACATTTGTCCCCCAGAAAGTTGTCCAGTAGAATCCACATTGAGCCTCTTACCTGTCAGAGTTGGCTGAAACAGGAATAATTTGGACTCTGTGAGGAATACCCTCCATCTTGACTGAAAGACTTGAAAAAGCCTTCCAGTTAGATTTTAGCACAAGTTAACTTCTGCTTTTGTCACTGTGCAGGATTTAGCAGGATGAGCTTCTCGGCTTGTATTTTCCGGAGTGAGAGTTTGCTGCTTGTTTCCATCTGGTGTTATTCAGTTATACGGTTTTTATGTCCTCACATTAGAATGAACAATGCCTTTTTTACCCCACTGCTAAATTCTGGATTAAGGGAAATGATTAACCTTCAGCCAGTCTGTCCCGCATTGCTAAAATGTTGTTAAGGTTATGTTACATGCAGGGTTATGTTGGTAAATAATGCCATGAAACTCACCCTTCCTTCAACGCCCCTCATACATTTGAATAGTCTTTAGATTTCCTCTTGGGTTGGAAATCGGTATCTTGCTGAAAAACAAACTATGTTGCTTGGGCATAGCAATTAGCTGTAGCTGTATTAATTAACGGTCCTTCAGAGAAAGGAAAACTGCATCAGTAGATGACACAGAACTGTAAATATCAGTAGTGGCATCAGTGGAGGAGAAAAAATACTGTAAGGACTGCAGTACATGTCAGAAGATCTAACAGGAGTAAAAACGGCCCTTCAAATTTAAGCGACAGGGTTACTGAGATGGAAGAGAGAACATCTACTTTGGAATGGAAAGCTCTTAGTGGGCACAAAAATACTTACAGAAAATGTCAGGACAAAGGTTGAACTAAATGCCTCCAATTTGTTCTTTTGCCAATGGTTTCCAAGACTAACAGTGTGAAGATTGTATGCTTGCTGGGGGGACAGAAAAGGGAAACCAACCACCTCGTTCCAGGAAAGTGTGCTACAATTCTTAAAATTGTCTTTCCAAGCTAGAAATCAAGAGATCAGCAAGTATCCACTTCTCAATTGAGCAACAATGCAAATGGTTGAATTCTCTATCCTGTTCATAACTAGAGAAAAAAAATTACTCCTTTGAGGTGAAGCATGTTTCCATTGTGGTGCCTTGCACAAAAGGTTTGAATTAGCGCAGTAACTGAAAATCCAAAGTCTTAATTGAACAGGTGATGATGGTGATTAACAATCTTCTATTGCTTACAACTTAGACTGTTCACTCAAAGGAAAATTGGAGCTGAATTTAGGGAAAAAAATATGTTCTGTATTCTACACTGTCATTTTGCCAGCACTTTTAGAACTGGCTCAATTGGATTCATCTCTGGAAGGGACTTTTGGGAAGGTCTAGGATTCTAGGCTGTGGACAGACATCCCTTACCAGGGCAGACAGAATGCAGATATTGGACACAGGTCATGTGTCATGCAGGAATAGGGATATTAAATGGTAAGCCAGTATGTTCTGGACCGGGACAATAATTTCAGCTTGCTCACCATGCATTTCCCTTAAATACTCAGCTAGATACCAACCCCTTTTCCTGTCCCACATAGCAGTTTGGTGTAACTGATAATCAGGTAGCATATGGCATCCTCTCACTGTTTGAAATTTGTAACTGAAAGCAGTGGCCGCTATGGGTAAAATATGTAAGCATTACTCACGTTGAAAGCCACTACAGAGGTGTCACCTACCCCAGCTCCTGATGGCTGTGGTGTGAAAGCTGGAAAACTGCAAATTAGAGCTGACTTCAAATTGAAAATAAAGATTTAAAATAAAGGACTAATTCAAAGAGTAGTCACTGTTGTAGTGTTAGTTGTGTATTGCAGGTGCCCTAAGGTGCTTAGTCCCCTTCTTTATCATCTTGGTCCATCAAATCTAAAATCACAGAATCACAGAGTCACAGAGTGGCAGGGGTTGGAAGGGAGATCACAGAACCACAGAATGGCAAGGGTTGGAAGGGACCTTGGGAGATCATCTAGTCCAATCCTCCTGCTAAAGCAGGTTCTCCTAGAGCATGTTACGCAGGACTTCATCCAGGCGGGCTTTGAATATCTCCAAAGAAGGAGACTCCACAGCCCCACTGGGCAGCCTGTTCCAGTGCTCTGTCACTCTCAAAGTAAAGAAGTTTTTCCTCATATTCAACTGAAACGTCTTATGTTTCAGTTTGTGCCCATTGCCCCTTGTCCTGTCACTGAGCACCACTGCAAAGGGTCTGGCTCCATCCTCGTGACATCCATCCTTGAGATATTTGTATGTGTTGATGAGGTCCCCTCTCAGTCTTCTCTTCTCCAGGCTGAACAAGCCCAACTCTCTCAGCCTTTCCTCATAGGGGAGATGCTCCAGTCCCTTTATCATCCTAGTTGCTCTCCTCTGGACTCTTTCTAGGAGTTCCTCATCTTTCTTGAACCATCTAGTCCAACCCCCCTGCTAAAGCAGGTTCACCTTCCAAAGAAGGAGACTCCACAGCCCCCCTGGGCAGCCCATTCCAGTGCTCTGTCACCCTCAAAGTAAAGAAGTTCTTCCCCATATTCAACTGAAACGTCTTATGCTTCAGTTTGTGCCCATTGCCCCTTGTCCTGTTGCTGGGCACCACTGAGAAGAGTCCGACTCCATCCTTGTGACATCCACCCTTAAGATCTTTGTAAGTAAAAGATATACATTTGAATGGCCCCAGATGAGTAAAACACTGTTGAGCATTAGCTAGGAAGGTGGGAACTTTAACTTGTCAAAGATCTGAGAGTCTTTGGCAGCCCTGGTCTCATGCAGTGGTCTGAGCCCAGTGCATGTATATAGGAATAACTTGTCCTTCCAAAAGAGTCAGGTCCCTCAGATAAGGATGACCCCATCTTCTTTTTTATCTCCACTACTTCTAGCACTTGCCACCTGACAATGTAAATGTCCTCTAGCCTGCATTTGCCGACCAGTTATATCAATGCTAAAATACCAAGAATCAGTCAGTCTGGGTTGTTTCATTGTTCACTGTTTCAATGTGAAGTTATGTTTTAGCTCAATGGCAGGCTATTTTGTAGTTACCATGGAGCAACCGAACCAGCTATCTAGATAAACAACTTTAGACATGCTACGTCATTTCTGGTTTTATGTAGGTTTGATGGTACAGATCAGAAAAGAATGGACCAAGATGGATGTGGTGAAAAGGGTACCAGCTGAGTGACACTTAGATACATTTTCCTGGCACTTCTTTCTTAAACCCTTCTCTAAATCTTTTGTTTTGCAGATCTGATTGTCCACTTCAGTCAGTGGCTTTGAGTAAAAGCAAAGCCTTTCCCTGACCAGGCAGTACTGTAAAACTAATGGAAAAGTGTGTGTAGCATGTTTTTTAGCATCCTGAAGGCAAACAGATCTGGGAGGTGGAGTTTCAAATTAATACATTGTGACTGACAGCTGGCCTATCTATAACACCTCAGCCATACCATACCAAGACTCCGCAAGTCCTTAGTAACATCACAGGTAAAATTAGACTCTCCTTTCCACCTTCCAAGCTCTATGGCAATGGTAAAACTTGACACAACTTGGTACTGCTTCTGAGTGTGGGATCATGTAAGTCCCGCCTATAATTTGTATATGAAACAAAGGACTTGTTTTGCTGACAAGTTCTGTGTGGGTTCGGATGCTCAAGTTTCGAGCTTTTACAGCAACGGTCTTGTGCCCACATTTGAGCCACCCCATTAGCTTGAGCAGACTACTGTCATTCTGCTGAGGTCACTCGTACTTCAAACCTGCTCAAGAGCTGCTTCACAAAGTTCTTCCAGTTTGCTATCTATGGCAAGTACTCCTTGCTGAAGGTGGGTGCTGAATGCTACAAAGCCTTCTTTAGCATTGTGTTTTCTTGGCCACATCCACAAAAGACAATACTTGCTAATTTGTTCGTGATGTGCAAATGTGTGCTGTGATCCCCATACACTTCAGTTTACAGATTTTTTTCCCCATTTGAAAAAGCTTGTCATTCACCCAGTGCCACAGACCAAAACTACCTTATTTAAATTTTTTAGAATGTCTGCCCAGCCAGAGCCTATGGCTCTTCCATTCCTCCTGTCCACTCTCAAAGTCCCAGGCATTTCTTCATCTCTTCATGTCTTCAAGCACAAGACGTTCACCTGAGGGAAGATTTTTGGACCCTGGCTGTTCACTAATGCCCCTGGGTCTTCATCTTTGCAGGCAATCATTTGTGCTTGTCTGCTGCTTGCTGGCTGATTGGCCGTAGGTCAGATGTGGAAGGACTCTGCTGATGGGAGAGTCTGATCAAGAAACAAGTGGCAAAGGGAAGTAACAGATGCCTGAAGGGCTTGCGCTTTGCCGCTGAGCCATCACACCAGGAGCAGGATTCAGAAATCCTGGTAATGAGTCATGCATCAGTCTGGAGGTGACCTCGGGGACTTCGGCAGGATTGCTGTGGAACAGGTACAGGCTCTTGTATGAGTCACAGCATCAGTTAGTAAATTTGCACCATTGGAGCAAACTCCTGCCCATATAATTCAATGGGAACTTTGTCTGTCTTGCATCATTCTTCCTGGTGTGCTTTTTCCTTTTAGGATACTTCTGATTAAATATACTTTATTTATTCTATCTAGAAGTACTCAGACAAAAGATGCAATAATCTCAGGGGAGTCACCCACAAATACTGTGTGTTATGCATAATGGTGAATAATAGGTATCTTGATTTGTCCCAAAGAACACAGCAAACTGAAGCCCACACTTCTTAAAAGGGGTCTCTAATTGGAGCCTCTTGTCTGTGGAGAGAGAGGAAGGGAAAATAACTCGTGTCAGGTTGTCTTGACCTAACTCTACAGAAGCAGCTAATGATTTTGGACGTGCTGAAACACCTTTAAAACAGTTTTAAGCATAATAGTGTAGAAATCACTGCATATTAGGGCACTTGAAATGACTACTTCTCCATGGGAAGCTTGCTGATACCCTTCCTGTCTGTTTAGGAAAAGTTAGTAAAAAAATAAGAGAACTGGTCAAAAGAGTACCAGCAATTCATGTTACCTGCAGGCTCTGGAAAACTGGAAGTTCCCAAACCAACTAAACTTGAAGCAAATGAAAATGGGCATGGATATCATCATCATCAAATCCCTAGTCTATAGCTTATTTAAACAATGCTAATATCACTTTTTAAAAAAAACATCCCATGCTGTGGATGTGAAAGAAACAGTGAAATTTTTGTCATAACAGTCCTGATTGCCTGCCCTCTGATTACTTTGTGCCACATCTGCATTGTTGCCAAGGTGTAGCAGCTAATCCTGGAAACCATTTCCAGGCATATGAGTGACGAGAAAATCATCAGGAGCAGTCAACATGGATTCACAAAGGGGAAGTCATATTTGACTGACCTGCTAACCTTCTACAATGAAATGACTGGCGTGGTAGATGAGGGGAGGGGCAGTGGACATTGTCTACCTGGACTTCAGTAAGGCCTTTGACACTGTCTCCCATAAGATCCTCATAGACAAGCTGTTGACGCATGGTTTGGATGAGCAGACAGTGAGGTAGACTGAAAACTGGCTGAATGGGCAAACCCAAAGGGTGGTGACCAGTGGCACAACATCTAGTTGGACACCAGTGACTAGCAGTGTACTCCATGGTCGATACTGGGTCCTTCAACATCTCCATTAATGATCTGGATGACGAGGCAGAGTATGCCCTCAGGAGTTTTGCAGATGACACAAAACGGGGAGGAGTGGCCGATAACAGAGAGTCATGCTGCCATGCAGAGGGACCTCAACCAGCTGGAGAAATGGGCTGACAGGAACCTGATGAAATTCAGCATGGGGAAGTACAAAGCCCTGCGCCTACGGTGGAACAACCCCAGGCACCAACATATATGCTCAGGGCTGCCCAGCTGGAAAGTAACTTGGCAGAATAGGACCTGAGGGTCTTGGACACCCAGTTGAACACGAGCCAGCAGTGTGCCCTTGTGGCAAAGAAGGCGAATGGTATCCTGGGCTGCATTAGGAGGAGTGTTGCCAGCTGGCTGAGGGAGATGATCCCTCCTCTCTAGTCAGAGCTGGTGAGGCCACACCTGGAGTCTTGTGTCCAGTTCTGGGCTCCTCAGTATGGTACAGACATGGACATACTGGAGAATCATTGAGATGATTCAGGGACTGGAGCACCTCTACTATGAGGAAAGGCTGAGAGAGCTGGGACTGTTCAGCCTGAAGCAGAGAAGGCTCAGGGGGATCGCATCAATGTATAAAAATACCTGCAGGGAGGGTGCAAGGAGGACAGCGCGAGGCTTTTTCCAGTGGTTCCCAGTGACAGGATGAGTGGCACAAACTGAAACACAGGAGGTTTCCTCTGAGCATCAGGTAACAGTTTTTCACTATGAATGTGACCAAGCACTGGCATAGGTTGCCCAGAGAGGTGGTAGAGTCTCCATCCTTGGAGATATTCTGTCTGGACATGGTCCTGGGCAACCTGCTGTAGGTGTCCCTGCCTGAGCAGGGTGGTTGGACCAGATGACCTCTCCAGAGATGCCTTCCAACATGCACCATTTTGTGATGCTGTAATGGCAGAGAGAATGGCGGGTGAGTGTGAGCATGTGTGCGTGCATGGGCTGAGCGGCCCCTCATCACTGTGTGCAGGGACACTGGGTGGAGGGGAGGAGCAAGGCGTGTTTGGCTGCAGAAGGGGATGCAAGCAGGTCTCCATGGAGGGGGAGAAACCTGTTCGGTGCGGGAGCTGTCTGGGGGGAGGAGTGCAATGTGACACAAGGCATGGGCCAGCTGTGTCCCTGAATAATGTGCAATCTTTTTTTTTCAGGAGGCAGCCTGTCTGATCCCTGTCAAATGCTGACGGCTTCCTTCCCTTGTCTGCTCTACCAGGACCATCTGCCATCACCTGGCTGGAGGCACCGGAGCTGCTTGGTGCAGTCCTGTGGTGGCTCCTCTGCTCTCAGGCCCTTCCCTGTAAGCCCCCTGTCCCGCTGCCTTTGGGGGATAGCTGCCTCTTTACCTGCTGCAGCCCCGATGGCCAAGCATCTCAGCGGGGTTTCTTCTGACAGTGTCCTCCAGCATCTGCGGGGCCCAAGAGGCTCCTCAGAGGGTGCGTGCTGCCTCAGCCCAGCTAGCTGCCAGGGGTGGTCACTGTCAAGGGCTCCTCTGAAGTCCCAGGGGCGGGTGGTGGTGCTGCGAGACAGGTATCGGTCGGCTCTGCTGCCCTGGTGAGTGATACCCAGGGCCGGCAGTCGGGGCAGCTGGGAGCCAAACCAACAGCGTGTAATGCGCTGTGCAATTCCCCTTGCACAGGCCGAGGCCAGGGAGCGACAGAAGTCTGGCCAGGCTTCCCTCCCACGCTGAGAGCTGCTGGAGACAGCCTGCAGGGGAAGCGCTGTTCGAGGTTGTACCCACAGGCACCAGCCGTGAGGAGTTTTAGGGGAAGGAGGGCAGGAAATGGTTGTTAGTAAGATGTTGCTGTTTTCCTCTGTGGACAATGCACCCAAGTGGGGGGAAGGGGTAGTATCCATAAGGTCTCTGTGAAAAAATCGGAAAAATCAGATGTTCTGTTGTCCAAAGGAAAACGCTTGCACATCACTATGGCCCTTGCATGCCACCGGCTGTCTAAAAATCAAGAGCTGAATCATACAGGCGCCGCTCATAAGAGCCCTCCTTGTCCCAGTAGTGGCTAAATGTGTGCCCGAGTGACCTGAGCGCCCTACCGACTCATTGGGCGGTTATGGGGGCAGCTTTACAGATTTTAGTGTTTGCTTTCTGTGGACTTGCTGCCTTTTCCTGAAGGTGCACCCACAGTATGCAGTAACTTGGGGAGCCGTGGCAGGCGGTGGGATGGTGACGGCCGGGAGGCAGTGGTGGGTCTGCCCTGTGTTTTTTTGGTGGGGAGATGTGTAACCGCAAAGGGTGAAGGATGGTGATGGGGGAGGACTTTGCCAGTGTTACACACCTTTCCGTGTTAATAGGCTGCTCTTGTATTTCAAAGGCATTCGGTGCAGGGGGTGGGTGTTAAAGTTTTTATCGCTGTACACTTGGACTGATTGCAACACTTAGAGCTGGTAAAAACCTTGGATGTTAATATCAGCGGATATCAAATGGCTCCTGATTGCAAGCGTGGGTGTAATACACTGCTAATTCACTCCCTTTCTGTAGAACAGACCTGTGTCTCAGAAGAAACAGGGAAGGATGCTGTAAAAACAGCTACATATGTTGTGGAGGAGGAGCAGAGCACAGGAAGGTCTCCAGCCAGCCCCTGGGAATGAGGGGTTGGTGCAAACCAGGCCTCTGAGCACGGGCTCAAAACGGCCAGACCTGGCACCCTGCCCACCCTTGCCTCCCCTGCACTCTGCCTGATGCAGAGACAGCCTGGACCACCCGGGGCAGTTCTCTTCGGACAAGGATGTTGTTTACCGCCCCCCAGAGATGGGCTTAACCTTGCTGCTGGGTTTGGAGGACACCAGTGCATATTTGCCCAGTGCAGTTACTATTGCTGGCCCTTCCCAGCCCATCACAAGCCACCTGCTGGTGAGGCCCCATCTCCACATCCAGCATCAGGTGTGAGGTGCCACACATCCTGCATCGAGGGATCTCTAGCCTACAAAGAAGGTGCTTGGGCTGCATGGTAGGCTCATTTCTCACTCTGCAGGCTGCTGCGAGGTATTGTGCAATACATGTGTGCAAAATTTTTTAATTCACCTCTGCTAAAGGTGGTGTGGTGGTAGGGAAGGCACAGCTACAGTTTTATAACAGGCTTTTTCTCCTTCCTGCAAAGCACAGGCCTTTTCTTGCAGACTCTGGGGGCATTTTGGGTCCCCAGTGTACCACACGTGTGGGCACTGTATCTTTGGCTGGGCTTTCACGTCCCCACTCCCAGAAGCCCTGTTATGGCAGGACAGCTATCAGGGGTCCGGCCCCAAGACCTGTGGGTGAAGACACTGCTAAAGGAGGAACTGGTGTGCTCCCCCCTTCCTTGACTGCCACACCACAAGCAGTCGGGCGCAGCTTGTGTGGTGTCGCTCTGACCCAGGGTAAGCACTTCCTTGGGCTTCCAGTTGATCCCAAATGCCTGCTTCCCAAGACTCATTTTCATTTTCCATTCAGGAAGCAACCTTCACATGAAGACGCAGGATGTGTGCAGCCAAGACTCCTCGTCTAGATGGACGGCTTATTCCAGGCATAGATGCTTGGCTTGGACACCCCCTCAACCCATTGCCCTGTGGAGAGTGAGCACAGGTTAGTCTGGGACCCTCATCTGCTGCTCTCACGGTCTTTGAAAAGGGAGCAGCCTGCCATCAGTGTACGCTGAAAAGTACCTTGCGCTTTGACAGGAAGCTGCAATGTGGCAAGATGAGTAATTAATTAGCCTTGTGCTGCCACAAGCATTTCCAGTCCCAGCTGACAACAGACTAATTAAGAACCTCCCTGTGGTGTCTATTTTAGATAACCATTTACTTTGGTACAAATTAACAAAGGCTTTTCTAATGGTTTGTTTCACAGGCGACTCATTAGATCAATTTATGGGGCAAATAGCAGGAACTTGAATAGACATTCTGAGTTCTTAGCCACCAAAAGCCCAGACACTTTTGCTGAAGTGCTCTAATTTTATCAAGGCGAAACACTTGCTTCCTTCTGATTTTTTTGTGTCAAGTCATTTGTTCTCAGGTGTTACCTTAGCCCAAATCCAGAGGCTTTGAAAACTGAAGGTGACCTTGTAAGTGCTGGTTCTAAGGAACAGATTAATGCCCCAGCACCTCACCCGTGAGTTGTCCAGCAGAGTGATTTGGGGCGCTTGCAGACCGAGCACTGTGAGTGCTGAGTGCATCGTTATCAGTGTTGTCTGTTGCGGCATCTTGGTGGAGGTTGAGGAACCAAGCCTCATGCTGCCCCTGTGATCCCTGCGTCTGTGACCATGGGAGACACTGATGCATGTGCAACACCAAGGGTTTTGCAGGATCCCCCACAAAGCCTAAGAGAACCAGAAAAGGGCCCTATGTCCCTCAAATGGCAGGCAGGAGTGTCTTTCCTTTCCACACTAGCTTTCACATATTAAGCTTGACCCTGCCTAACAACTGCACCAACACTGTCTTTAGAATGCTTCAGGAGTATCAGATGAAGTCTGGACTAGAGTTGGGACACGGCTTGACAGTGAAAACCCAGAAGCAACCTGGTTATCTCTGTTCCAGGATCTGTCCTAATGGGAAAACATATGCAGGAGGATTTTCCCTCCCCTTACTGCCTCTGCACTGCCTCACGTTTACAAAGTATATCTGTGGGGGTGAAATACTTAAGTCTGACCCCAACTCAAGAGTGAATGGACGACAGCAAAGACGGCAGATTGTACCTTATATAGCTAGGGATCATGCAGCTTGGGAAGGGAAGTGGGGCTTTGGATAGGAGAGGAGAAGGAAGAGCATGAGTTGGCAGGTCTCGCTGGTGGAATAAGGCAGCACCACAGCAGCAACAAAGTTCTTTGTTTGGTTTTCAGCAGGGTACAGTTCTCCAGGTGACTGAGATCAGGTACTTCTGACAGCAGTAGAATTAATTGGGAAGGTCTCTTTGAAATGAATGTTGGAGCATCTTTTCTTTTTCCCTTACCAGGTCCCTGTTTTCAGACATCAGTAGAAACTTAGGTTAAAGCCTCAGAGATTTATTTTTCTTTCACATTTGGTTGAAATTGGGTTGTGGATTTGCATACAGAACAATTTAGTTGGAGAAATTGCTAAAGCTAGGGATGCCTCACTACAAGTCATCTGCTCAGAGCCACCTGCTTAGAGGTGTAACACCATCTTTGTTGATGAAGGGGAGCATTTTCATTCTTTTCTTCCTACAACACTGTCCCAAACTAGAATGCCTAGATTCTTGTCTAGGTTAATTCATAGGAAGTGAAAACTCAAAACATTAGTGGGATTATCAATTTGCATTCCTCAGCACCTAATTATGTGTAATTTTTGCCTCACTCTCCCCCCACCTCCCACCCCTGGGAATGCTACATGAGCAGAAATGGGAACATTTCCCCTGTTCCATGGCAACAGAGCCATGCAGTGGAGACTCCACAAAGCCCCATGCATTACGATTTTTATCCTCTCTCGCAGCCTGGTGGTGTGTAAGCTTTTCCTTCCCAGTCCTCTCTGACCCTTTTTGCATGCAAGCAGCTACAGCGAATATCAAATGTGACTGTGTTTGCTGTAGCTGTCTGCCCTCCCCCTCTTAATCCTTAAGGCTGTTGATGATTTCCTCCATGGCTGGACACCGGGATGCTGGTGACCCACTTCCAGGGTCTGAATGCGTTGCAGAGCATAGGGTAGCTGCAGTGCCCGGCAGCTCTGCTGAAGCTGAATGCTGACAGCCGGCAGGCAGCAAGGGCTGAACACAATTGCTTCTGAAATGCACACTGCGCACTTCGCCCCAGCAGATGCTTCTGCCATAGCTGCGTGACAAAATGTGCTTTTGACTCACGAGGCCAGACTCCTTGCAGGTGTAAACTGGTGCAGCACTACTAGCTTTGATTTCTTCCCATGGAGGAGCTATCCCTGTGCTCTCTGCCAAAAGTCTCCCAGGACCTTATTAAGAGGGGGACTTCTAGACTATTTTTCTGAGGAGTAGCTTTATAAAGGCGGCCTGTGCCATGTTGATGCAATTTGTGCCATTGTCCTTTTCAGGCTGATCCTCTGAGCCTTTCGTTGTGGCCTCCGGAGGTCACCGGCACTGCTGTCCTAACTCCTACTTGGTGCGCTCCTCCCTCAGCTGAGCTCAGCCTGCCAAAGTAGTAAATCTGTCTACCAGGGGCACTCATGTCAACTGCTGGGCACAGCTTGCTGAGCTTTCAAAACCATCACTGGTTGGTTTTCTTTTTTCAACTTTAAATAGCTGTTTCCAAGATAATGGGGGGTGGTTTCTAAGGATGCTGTGTGTGTAAGACCCACCCAGGATGTAAACTCACATGTTCTTTGTGCTTTGGTGGGTTAGCAGATGGGGTTACGTGGGCATGCCACAGTGCCTGAGAATCTGTCTGGCCTCTGTCTGGTCCCTGGCAGGGTCTTTTCCACAGTTCCTACCCAGGTGCTAGCTGCAACACTTGTAATCAGGCAGAGGGAAAAAGACTAGATAAAAAATTCTCAGCAGTGTTTGTTTGACAGATCCATCCTCTGTGATCAAAAGCCCTGCCCTGATCCCACTGAATTTAATGAATATTTTGCTAATAACCTCAGGAGACCAGGATCTGACTCTCCCTGATCTGTGGACAAGACCATTACAGCTTTGGGAGAAACTAAATCCCTTCCCTTACTCTTTGGGTAGGGGGAAAAGGCATGTATCATGCTTCCTCTTTGGCTGATGCCTGTTCTCACAACTGGCAGTTCTTTGAGACAGTAGCTGGTGTAGCATGTGTCAGAGGAACGTGCTGTGGCAATTTCTCTCATCATCATATATTTAGCCCTGAGTCTGGAAGACAGCTCGTACTAGGCAGAGCTGAGCTGAGGTTATCTCCACCATTGTAGCCGTGCATTTCTGGTTTGTGAAACTGCTGGTGCTGCAGAACCTGGCTTTGAACTTCCATTTCTTTATATTCTTTCCTAGCAGACTCAGTCTTGGAAGAGGTGTTGAAATGATTTCTCTGTCTTCGCCCAAGATTTATATTTCTGGAATATGTCTCAAATGTACGTAGGGAAAAGTAAATGAAATTCAGCAGTATGACTGTGCTAGCAGAGCAAATGGGTTTTTGCTGGTGGTAGCTCTTTCCCCCTTCATCTTAGCACTGAATTTGTTCTGCTATTCCTGAAATGCCTTTAAAGACTTCATTTCTTCTTTAGAATGAGCAGAGATCGTCCCTTGTGTGAAAGTTAGCTTTGGGAAGAAAGCACTAAGCCTCTTACGAGAGCAAAGCTGTGCCTGTGTTTAGACTCATTCCATCACCCTCCGTGGCATTTGAGCTGATTCCTCTTTTTATGCCTATCACCTTCTCATTTCCTTTGGCTGGGATCCCTCTTTCTTTCTGCTGAAATGTTTGGAGGGCGGGCAATTCCCTGGCTGCCTGCAGATGAAACGAGATCAGCTTTCAGCATTGAGTTGTGTAACAGCTGCCCACTGTCACTACAGAGCCAATTTTGGGACAGTGTCATCAGCTTTGTCAATCCATATGTCCCAGGGAGATTTTTACTGGATCAAAGCTTAAGTACACATTAACTGGATCAAATTCTTAAATGTACATCCAAGATCTGAAGTGACAAATGGAACACCCAACTTTCATTAACGCCACAAAAATGTAATTCATTGACGTAAGCTGAAAGTTGCCATGAATTCCAGCTAACCATAGGCACATGATCCCTGAAAGATTGTCCTATGCTCAGCCCAGTCTGTATATGAATGTGTGTGAATGAGCAAGAAAAAATTTAGTATTCTCTTTGCCGATTTTGCTTTGTTTTTCAATAAAGCTTGTAACTGTCAGGTTTGTGCTTGTGAAAAGCATATCACAAAAAGACCGGTATGAATAATATCAGGGTTTCAGTTCAACAGAGCAAGTGTAAAAAGGCCTGTTGGAAGCTTGCAAAGGTATATCGTAGCTTTCTAATAATAAAAATGTCTCACTCGTCTTAGATGTGGGACACTGTGTCCTGAAAGATGGCCTCTTGTTACTTAAGACCAGAGCCTCCTCCAGTGAGGGCATGCCCTAAATTGCTCTTTGGAATTGAATTCATTTCTGAACAAGGCAACAAGACCCCAGGGCTGGTAGGTCAGCACCACACAAGCTGCATCAGATCCCAGGTGGCTTCTGCTAGGAGGATCAGCATCAGCCTGTCTTGTTTGCACGTGCCAGGTGGCTGATGGGCTACTGAAGAGTATGTGGAGTTCGGACAGCTCATAATTTACATCGATTTGCATAGACAGCTAAATAACTGAAACACCATGTGCTTCAGATGAATTGTCTGCAGAGACCCTGCTACTGAAAAGAAAGTCTCAGGACTGAGTTTGGGCATATTTCTTTTTGTCCAAACACAAGCATGATTCATTCTGCTTGCTTCAGTTACCTGGCTTGTACTAGTCAAATTTTTGTACAATGCTCTTTCAGCCTAATAGTGCCTTAACTTCATCTATTACCTTAATATTTCTTTAACTGACTCAGTTTAAATAAGAAACCCACTGCATGTGGTACAAAATCTGCTGGGTGATGGAGATATGGGCCTGCTCAGTAGCTTATGGTCCAACAGTTAGCTCTAGGTCACTTCTCAGTAGGCTTCTGAGCATCCACAACATGACAGCTGCCTTCAGGGTAGCCAAAGGAATGAAAATTTTAATGCTTATTTATTTTATTTTAAGTAGCGGTCTCATGTTGTAAAAAACCTAATAAACATACCTTAGCCAGATGTGCAGCATTTATAGATCAGTATAAGCAGCTCTGGTCTTCTAATAAAGTCAGTTGGTGTATACTGATTTGCATCTTCCACTGATCAGACCTGCCTGCATGAGATTAACCCTTTGAAATTATCTTGTCTTTGAAAAAGTGAACTTAGCCTATTTCTTTGCAGCACTGGGTAGCTTTTAATAGAAAATGTCAACCCAGCATTCTAGGTGCTTTTGGACAATGGGTTTCGTTATGGAAGTTCCCATAATAATTTTTTTCAGGAATAAGCTGTTTTTTTCAGGCTGGATAAATTCCAGCTCAAGTAATTACACTCTGCCTTCCACAATTCCCCCAAAGGTCCAATTAATTCAGGCATTCTTAGCATAAAATTGTTACATGCTGCTACTGCACATGGCTAAACAGCTGTTGTACTTCCCCCCAACAACGAATACATCGCAGTGGTGCGTGAAACGATGCCTTTACATCACTCTGCTCTGGTGAGCCCGAATGATTTCAGTGCTCGCAGTCCTCCAAGAAAAAGCACATTGGTTATGCATACTTTTATCATGGTTTTCCTAGTCCTGCTAGTCTTGCTCATCCTTCTTCACGGGTTTTCTCATTCAGAAGAGACGATGGGAAGAAGCAAAAGGTCCTGCTGGCTAAATTTGCTTCTGCATCTAGAACCACCATGGGTGGGGAAGGTCTCAGAGCAAAGGGTGGCATGTTGCCAGAGGCGCCAGGCACACCGGGAGGCTTTGCTCACAAGGCACATGTTGTTCTGAATACCTGAGAGGGCACCCGCTACTGAAGTAATTAGTTACATCCGGGTTGCTTAACAGACCCGTGACCCTGACGTGTTACCTGTTGTCCATCTATAGTGAAAAAGGGTTTTAAAAACCCAGAGGGTTAGTGGAGATGAGAAGCCTATAGCTGCAGTAGTGCCTGCTCTGCTTTTTCTTTTGAAAGCATTTTTACCTCTGCCTTTTTGGCCAGGTGTTGGTGCGATTGTTGCAGCAGGAGCATGCTGCTTCAATGCCCACCGGTTCCCAACTCTAATGATCTGGTACAATTCCCACGAGGGGCTCAGTTCACCTTCTTGCATTGCTCAAGGGATAGGATTTCAGCTGGCAGCTTCTGGGTCAGGCTGGCTTTGGCTGGTAGAGCAGCTCTAGGAGGAAGATGGTTTAGTGCAGGGTGTCCTGCATGGGTCTGTCTCTGATGTCCGTCAGGGTCTCACTCAGTGCCAGCTTACAGCTTCCTTCCTGCCTGGCTGGCAGGGGTGGCTGTCATCCTACCAGACCCCTCTTCCGACAGCGGCTCCATCATCCTCCTGCCACAGAGCTGGGCATGGGCTGCAGCCATGAAGGTGGCATGTGCCCGGCCACCAGCCTGCCTTTCCTGCCTGTGCTGCCAGCGTTGGCTAGTTTGCATTTCATCCAAGCTCACTCTGGATGTGGACACGTCCCACACATGCCCTTTCTGGGGAAAGGATGTCGGTCCTGAGACTGCTTCCTCCAAGCGATTGGCTTCCAAGGTAGGATGTGGAGCAACTGACCCAAGAGTAGAGAGCTAGTTAAAGCCATTAGGAAAACAGGTTTAATTTCATATGTGCAAGTAGGCAAATTGGCTCCCTCCAGAGTTCCTCACGCACAGAAGTGGAATCACAGCACCGTTTTCTTCATCTGCCTGTCTTCATACACATCTGCATGGCGCTTGGGTAACATGATGTTTGACCAGAAAGTCAAAACTTTTTTGATTTCTTAGTGCTAGGGATGTGGTCTGTTTGCTCTTGGAGAGCTTTGCCTCAGCACCCAAGATGTGCCATAGACCAGCACTTCTCAGGGCACATTTCCTTGCCAGGAGGCAAGCTGGCTAAGCTGAAGTTTGGCTGGCTGCACCCACGGTCAGGGCCTGGTCAGGTCTTTTGCTGATAACAGTGACTGTGAAGGAAGCTGGAAGCAAAGACCTACCTCTCCTTTCCTGAGGGAGAGCCAACTGACGAAGCATTCTTCCTCCAGCTCCGGGAGGCTTCGCGCTCTCAGGCTCTTGTCCTGCTGGGGGACTTCAACCACCCCGACATCTGTTGGAAAACCAACACGGCAG
>NW_009259102.1:1203948-1209421 GCF_000687185.1 Egretta garzetta
CTGGAAACATTCAAGGCCAGGTTGGATGGGGCTCTGAGCAACCTGATCTAGTTAGCAGTGTCCCTGCTCACTGCAGGGGGGTTGGCCTAGATGACCACTAGTGGTCCCTTCCAACCCTAAACATTCTGTGATTCTATGATTCTATTCTATGAAGCTGAGCTCTACTGCTGGCGTCTACCACAGCTGTAGGCAGAGACATCTCTGCCCAGTCTCATACCTCCTCAATCCCAATTCTGACCCTGCCCTCTGCCCCTGCCCCCAACTCTCACTTGCTGCTCTGCATCCTGGTGTCTGCTAGCAAGGTCCCTGCTTGCGCATGCACTGCCATTGCTCCCCGCTCACCCCGGTATACAGGGAGGCTCCCCCTCACTGTTCCTCAACTCCTCTTTCTTCCCCACCTGATCTGTAGGTTTGATATCTGCCCATGAGGACTCCTAGAGTCTCATGGAAGTCTGTCCCTATGGGGGCAACCCGCTGACCCCTCAGTATGCTGTCACTTTTACTGGATCTCCCTCTATTGATGCGTTATTGTGGTTTAACCCCAGCCAGCAGCTCAGCCCCATGCAGCCGCTCACTGACTGACCCCTGGTGAGAAGAGAATCAGAAGGGTAAAAGTGAGAAACTTGTGGGTTGAGAGAAAGACAGTTCAACAGGGAAAGCAAAAGCTGGGTGTGCAAGTAAAGCAGAACAAGGAATTCATTCCCTGCTTCCCACCGGCAGGCAGATGCTCAGCCATCTCCAGGAAAGCAGGGCTCCATCACACGTAACGGTGACTTGGGAAGACAAACACCATCACTCTGAACATCCCCCCCTTTCCTCTTCTTCCCCCAGCTTTATATTGCTAAGCACGACATCATATGGTGTGGGATATCCCTTGGGTCAGTTGGGGTCAGCTGTCCCAGCTGTGCCCCTTCCCAGCTTCTTGTGCCCCCCCAGCCCCTCGCTGGTGGGGTGGGGTGAGAGGCAGAAAAGGTCTTAGCTCTGTGCAAGCACTGCTCAGAAATAGGGAAAACATCCCTGTGTTATCAACACTGTTTTCAGCACAAATCCAAAACATAGCCCCATACCAGGTACTGTGGAGATAACTCTACCCCAGCCAAAACCAGCACACAGGCTGTCCTCTTCACCTCGCTGTTAGATGTCTGCATAAATGATGACAAAGTTTTTGCACATCACCTCAAAATTTTTTAGAGGGGGTGCCTCACCTGAGCTGAGGTGCTGGTCTTACGTAGTGCCTGTGTGGGGGTGTGCATCTCATTAAAGACAGACTGTGAGGCTATGCCCCCTGGCCTCCTCCCCATGCCAGCACCCACCCCAGCAGGGGCAGCAGCTGGGGTCTTCCTCTGCAAAGGAGAAGGGGTGTAAGGAGCTGATCATAGAATCATAGAACCATTTAGGCTGGAACAGACCTTCAAGACCATCGAGTCAAACCCTTAACCTAGCACTTGCAAGTCCACCACTAAACCATGTCCCTGAGCACCGCATCTAGCCATCTTTTAAATACCTCCAGGGATGGGGATTTGACCACTTCCCTGGGCAGCCCATTCCAGAGCCTGACAACCCTTTCTGTGAAGAAATTTTTCCTAATGTCCAATCTAAACTGATGCTGCAGTACCCCAGTCCTTGGGGTCAGTGCCAGGGGCTGGCAGGTCTCAGGCCCCAGGAGGTAGCTGGTGCCTGGAGGAGGTGCAGAGGGCTTAGTTTTGGGTTACAGGCTGCTCAGCCAGAGCTTAATTTGCTCTTTACCTTGTGCCAGATAGGGAATCCCTGTGGGGAGTGGACACTGGAACCAGTCTTTCTCCTCTGGGCCAAGGGTGTGGGGATATTAAATTGCCATTTTCAGGATGACCTCCTGCCTCTGTGCAGTAGTCACAAGAGCCCAGTGGAGATGCAACTCCCCTCGTCCTCTTCCTCAGCTTTCCCACTCTGTCGTCTTGGTTTTCTTCATCTCCCTGTCCTCTTCTCCTTTCTCGTTAGCATTAGCATGACACAGATCTGTATGGCTTTAACAGAATCACATTAACCTGCAGCACTACAGAAAACTGATGCTTTCTTAAAAACATGCCGCTTCCTGTTTTTACGCTCTCTGAACTAACGGCGCCTCAGACCAAGCTGAGGAGGTCTGACCCACTGCTGCGTACTGATCTCAGCTGCTGTCTCCCTGCACAAGTCTTACCCTGCCAGTGCTTCAGAGATGGCTTGGACTCCAGGTTGTGTCTGTTCAGACTGTGGCCCCATTACAGGTTTGTAACAATACTGCCTCTAAAAAGGGCAGGAGGAAACCTTCGTTTTCACATATGCACATGCAAATGAGGATGCCAGAAAATTTAAAGAAAGAGTATGGGGGCTTTGTTCTCTTTCTGTATTTCAAATTCCCTTCTTCCCCCACCCTGATCTATTTTTCCTCCTTCTGTTTTCACACGTGCTGCAAGAAGTGAGATCGCTTGCCTTACAACACTATGAATTTGATGTGGTACAACATGAGTGTGCTTGTGCTCCCCTCACAGTGCATTGTAAGTTGGCCTTGTTCATGTGGTTTCTTTTAAGCAAGAGTCTGATAATAGTTTCTATGATAAGAAAGAAAAAGAACTCTTCATTTTTGTCTCCCTCAGTCTAGGTTGTATCGTCCTTATTTAATAGTTGGATAAGCACATATCTACTGCATTTATTTCATGTGGTTGCTTTTACGCTCAATGATAAGGATATCCAGTTATATCCTTCTGACATATAAATTTGGGGGGCGGGGATGTAGTTTGTTTTACCTAGCAGGCTGATTGCAAACCTTCTCAGCATTTACCAGCCGTTGTGCTGGCAGGCAGTTCATGTCTTGCAGCACCAGCCTTACTCTGGGAACTCACCATGTCTGCAGAGCATGCTGGCTCCCAAAACTGGGCTGTTCCAAATTGGCCGATTAGGTGTCTAAAATATATTGCCTTAAAAAAATAAAAAAAAATATAAATAATTGGGCAGGTGGCAGATCTCTGCTGCTTACCTGGAAATACTCTGTGCTGACAGAGAGCTTGGTTGGAGTGGAACCTCATGATTTACTGCCATTTATTTCTGTCATGGCCTAACCACTCACAGGTGAGAAAAGGGCTTCTTTTTTTTTCTTTCTCCAGCTGCAATGCAGTGAGATGATGTACACCAAAATCTGCATTTCCACTGCGTGCTAGGAGCAGGGGGTATCCCCAAAAGCCTTGCTGTGCACGGGGCTTAGCTGTCGTGCAAGGGTGTGAGCAACCACACAGCTTTGTTATCCTCTCTGTTGTGGTCTCTGCTGGACCTGGTGCATCCTCTTTATAAGGAGCTGCTGTTACAGCAGGGTGTCACCTAATTCCCTGTTCATAGGTGTTATTTCACAGTTGGTTGGGTTTTTTTCGCCATGACATAATCAAGACATAAGGACAGATAATTTTAGGTTGACTCTGGCTAAGGCTTCTGGTAAAATCATTGTGCCCTTTGTATTTCTGTACAAATTTCCAGGTATATTCTTAAGTGCAGAGTTCTGCTCTTGCCTCAGGATCTTACTCCACTTCCTGCAGTCCCAGGGATGGGATGCTTTTTCTGACTTCACCCCACCAGGGAAAGCGTGGGTGTCTCAGCAGGTGTTCACGCCTGCTGTGCAGCTCCTGTTCCAAGGCCCTGTGTTCTGCACTTAGGGCTGTGTGCTCTGAACATGTTGCATTCAAGCACCTGACACTGCCCAGGACCTCACAAAGTGATGCCTTGTAAGTTTTGAAATGCCCTCCCAAAGGGTACTGCATGGAGCCATGTAAGTGCCGTCCTGCTAGCATCCCTCTCTGAGGAGGATGGAGTCATCACTGGTTTTATTCCTCTCCTTTTGAGGCATTAGGCACAGTCACTGTGTGGGTAGGCTGGAAGCTAAGATTTTGTGACCTAAAAGGATGATCTGCATGAAATTCTTGGAAGGTGAAAAGTTCTGTATGTGTGGCTTTACCTATTAGTGAGTGTGGAAGGTTTTCACTGCTGTCCTTGCTGTCTTTGAAAGCACGTGATTTAATTTCTTCCCCTTATCAGGACAGTTGCTCTTGCTTTTTCCTCCTCGCCTTCCTGCTTTTGTGTATGGCTGCTGCTCCCGATGCAGCTTGTGTCTGCTTTATACAACCCCTGCTGTCTTGCAATTCAAAACTGCCTTCGGTCGTCAGCAGAGCACAACCAAAAGCAAAGCACATCATGGCCACAGAGCAGTATTGCAGCTTTGAAATAACAACCTCGGTTTCTCACTTTGCTTAACAGCTTCTGTTTCAGACCCTTTTGACCCAGTTTTTCCAGGGCTTGAGAACTCCTTGCCTGCTTTACTTGCTGTCTGCTGTATGGCTCACTCTGTTCAGTGATTTTGGCTTGACCTTTCCAGTTTCTCTTGCTTCTTTGTGGTCCGTCAACCAAAGGGCAGGTGTTGAATTTGTTTAAGGCAGCAGGTTGCTAATGTGGGCACTGTTCAGCCAGGGCATGTGCATCCCTGCAGCGGCATGAGGAATGTCGGGAGGATGTACAGCTTGCTGGTAGAAGGCAGCTGATCTCAGAACCTGAAGGCATTGCATAAGGGAGCCTGTGCCAGGGAATACTAAATATTACTCCATGTCCAGAAATAAAACTCTGAAGATACTATCATGCTGAAAGGTATTTGTCTGTATCTTCTCTTCCAGTTGTTACCCAGATAAATCCTCAAGGCCAGCATGTAATTTTGCAAACATTCAATCCCTTCTGTAAGTGACTGCATGCTGTACACATCTTGTCTTTTTGATTATGATACTGGTTTAGACTGTGTATGTCCTTTCATCTCCCAGAGACTGATTCTGTGTGGTTTTGCTTAGAGAATAATAATTTATAAAGTTAAAGAATAATTCTGTTTTTAAATCCATTTAATTTTATCCTTTTCCCCCCAGAACATTACTATTTTTAAAGGTAAAATACCTCACTGCATTCTAGGGACTGGGTGGCTTAAAGGAGCAGTTATGGAAGCTAAACCTTTATTTTCCAAGTTGCTGAATCAATTCTCCTTCACATATTAGTGAGCAATGTTGCCATCTGACAGCTGCCTGCAGGTCACATCAAAATGAGATGGTGGTTCAAGTCCAGTCCCTGAGGCTGAAGGGAAACCGAAGGAAAACAAAACAAATAAACCCCTCTTGTTTCTCCTGCAGGTTGGGACCCTGTGGGCACCCTTGGCCGAGTGCCAGGAACAGAGATGGGAGATGCACACGTGGTGCTCTCTGCCTGGAAAACCTTATCTCAGCAAGTAAACTCACCCCGTCCTTCGCAGGTCAGGATGCAGGACTCGTCTTCCAAGGTGCTTCTCAGCAGGCATGACCCGTCTAGCCAAATGGTAATCCTTAAATGTGGTGGGTGCTGAGTGTTTTCTGTTAGCTGAGAGATGTGTACCTGGTGGCTCAATTTTCTTTGGAAAGACTCATGCTTACAGAAGTCTGTAATTTCCACAAAAATGCATGCA
>NW_009259102.1:1209444-1222215 GCF_000687185.1 Egretta garzetta
GGAATAAGGAAACAAAATTTGACCTCTTAGATGAATCACCTCCTATGTTTGCAGAGACACTACCAGATTTGTAGATAGATGCAGTGCTAACGTGGTACCATTATAAGCCCACAGGTGTTGCCTTCAGAGCTTGCCCGTAATCAGAATATTGTTGATTCTGTATCCTGATTTCAAATTACTAAAAAGCTGCATAGGCCCTCAAGGAGATAAGAAGATTGGAAAGGAAAGATTGGAATGTACAACATTAGTTGTTGTCTGTAGTCTAAATAGTCAGTGATGCCTGAGTTCCAGGAAACAGAAACACCCCTGGGAAAATGTCTTTTCAATCACTTATAGTTACAGCTGCCCACTGATAACCCCAGGGCCAGGATGAGACATTAGATTAAGCCCATCAGGTGTGCTGGATGGCACAGCCTGGCTGATTTAATGAGTTGCTTCAATAAGTATTATAACTGATGTGAATTAATCTCTTCACTGCATGACTGGATCTCATTGTTAGAAGTCAGGTTGCCTGGTCTGGCAGACAGTGCAGCCTGTAAGATCAGCTCAGTAAGCAAGGCTAAGCCATTGGAAAGCATCTTTTCTTAGGCAGAGATGCCTTTCTACCTGCTGCTTAAATACTAATCTATTAATTCTTTAATTCATGAGGGTATTAGGGGATGCTGCCCAGTCTTCAGAGGCAAAAAAAATCAGAGTTCCTTACAGTGTTGCTCTCCTCTGGGCGAAAAAACAGAGCAGAAAAACCCACCTCACATGGAGTTTGCCCATCTCCTCACTCCTGTGTCCTCACAAGTTTTATTTAGAGATACACAATTCACATGCCAGCTGTCCCTTGAGAATGGTTAGTGGCAAATGCAACTCACCCCAGATAAGCACTCCTGATATTTCCTTCTTATGGTAGCTCTGTCCTCGCACAGGAAAAGCCAAACATGGCACCGCTTGTGTGCACAGGAGGATTAGGGAGTGGAGGGATCCACAGTCAGCATTGGGAAGGAGAGGTGTGGGGTGAGACCAAGAAGCTAAGGACATGCCTTTTCGTTCAACTTACAGTCCTGCTATAGCACCAGCAGACCCTGATGGAAGGGTAAAAAATGCAAGGGGGTTGATTTTTGCACTGTCAGTTCAGGCTCTGTTCAGAAAACAGGGCATACTTTATAAAATATGCTTGTGTAGGTACTTAGGCATGTTGGAATATGTTGGGCTTGGTTAGTGCTAAAAAATACCTTCTTGATTCTTTGTTACCTTTGTTGTCATTATAAAGTATGATGAGTTTGTCTTTGAACAATGAAGCTCACCTGATAATTTTGCAGCATTTAGGCAGCTTTGTTGCCAGTTGCCTTTTTTCAAGGTCAACAGGAGGATATGAAGTACATTGACTGATGCATATATCTTAGAGTGAGGCACTGGAAGCAAGTAAAGAAGGCAAACAGGAGACCTAGGTTGCTGATTATATTTCATATGTCCAATGTTTTTCTCAAAACCAAAAGGCATTAGACATGAACAGGAAAAATGTCTGTAGTCTTACATCACGCACAGGCTAAATTCTCTGTCTTCTATGTTCTATCTCTTCCCATATTCTATAAAGGCCATTGTTTAAGGTTAATTAGATTAGTTTCACACATCTTGGAAGCCACAGAAAGATGAAGAGCAGCAAGCAGATGAGATGCTCAGGAGAACCTCACTTTCTATTTCTGGCTTTGGGGTTGCCCCATCCTAGTGGCATCTCTGCCACTTATGTACCTTCTGAAAAATTCATTAAATCGGGTCACTTTTTTGGTAAAAGCTTTTGTCTCAGAAGACACAAAACCTCCATACTGAGCCTGTGCAAGAAGTCCATGATCTTTGCTTGTCATAATATAACTCTCTTGCCTTTCAGCTTCTGTACATGCAATGCTGGGAATTTTCAGGGAGAAAAAGTACAGATGATGTCCCAAACTCAGACAGTGGTTAACACACATTTTCCCACCACTGCTTAAACTGAAATCACTGATAGATTTTGGAGTTAGCATTGCTCTGGTGTAGCAAGATCCCCTAATAGCTCTTGCCCTTGGACGTCTGTACTCTCATGCAGGCATAAATGCACTGATTTATGGGGGTTGGACTAGATGGCCTCTAAAGGTCCCTTTAAAACATTCTGTGATTCACATTCTTAAGGCACTTCCAAGAAATTAGAGAAGAAAGCAGTAATACATTGAGCTGCCTGCCATAAGCCAGCTGGGGCTGGCCCATGGGTGAAACCCAAGACACCAGATGATCCAGTAAAACTTAGATGTCCTGGGATGTGGTGGGAAATCTAACTGGCTAACGTAAGCCAGATACCTAACTCTTGGACAGCTTATATTACAAGACACAATGCCTGTCTTCGTTCTCATATGTTGGCCTAATCAGTTTCATACCAGAGTAATTCAACTTATCCATGCAGGTGTGAGAGGAGAATGAGGTCTTTAGATAGTTAAAGATTTGTAAATGTGGAGTATAAAACATGTGCTGTCTTGTGGTTTTAAGTTGACGTGTTAGTTCTGTGTGCTGCTTGAATGCTTCATTCAAGGCTTTTAATAGCAGTAAAAGGTGTCATCAACTCTGTTAAGAGTGAGGCTAAATGTGTTGACTGCTACACTGTAAATTAAGAGTTTATGGTCTCTGTCCTTCTTACTTGCACTTCAAAACTTTTACTTTACTATTTTCAAAGGAACATTTTGTGAAGTTAGCAAAACCCTGACTTCAGTTTGAGTTTTTAAATTCAAATTCATGGTAAGATGTGCTTACACTTACTATAAATGCAGCAAAGTAAGGAACTGGTCTTTTTTCTACTGCTTTCTAAAGGCATGACTTCATGTGTGCTGAGCTGATCATGTCAGGAAAGAGCGCCAAACTGTAGCTGGTGGAAGTGGCCTCATTTTCTCAGGTGCAAGTGGTTTCAGAAGTCTCTGCTGGTGCCCTTTGTCCCCTGGCAGGGGCAGAGAAACATGCCTGATTTAATGCTGACAGTTCTCTACATTCATATGTATACCATCAGTCTCACTCTTTCTTCATTTGGGCCTTTCACACAACACTGGCAGGGAAAGAAGCATTTCTTTTGGTGAAAAATATGATTGTGAAAACATAAATTATCAGCAGGCTGCATGCATAGCTTGCTCTCTTCTGAAACTAATTGTAACACTTTTATTTAGCACTTGACATTGTCCATTTAATTCAGCACTGAAGTGTTACACAGGTTTCTGAAGTGTCACAGTTTCGTTTTCTGACTTCAACAGCAAAAAACGACATAGGTCAGCTATGTTTAACTCAAAAGCAGCAATAAAAGAACGTAAGCTTATTAAACAATAGTAGAAGAATCCTACTAAGCTATTTCTAAAATTGCTTCCCAAACTAGAAGCAGGCATTCTTTAAATGAGAATTGGGTACTCTTTTCCCAGAAGGGGCCAGTTACTATTTACTATCAATGTTATTGTGGCTGAGAGAGAGATGTTGGCCAATGACAGATTAAGTAAGTGAGTGAGTAAGTAGTTCTGAGATGTAGTTATGTATCTTTCTTCCTGTTGGATAAAGACTTCCTAATCTGAATTTATCTAATGAAAAATTGACAGAGCAATCAATGTACTTATTCACAGACTAATTGTGTGTGAATCTTCCACAGGAAACACAACCAGGAGTTTATACCAAAGTCTACTGAGATCTGTGTTAAGAAATTGTGTTTTTCTGAGCTTTTACTATTTTGAGAAAATTGAAATTTGTATTTATTATTTTTTCAAGTGAAGAGTTAGTGATCTGAGATACAATCACTTTATAAAGCATGTTAAATGACATACTTGTACATAGACTTTGTGCTAATACATATTAATATACCCCACTGTATCTGGAAAAGTAATGAAATACTTGTTTCTGAATTCTCAACTCTGTGCTAACATCTGTTGTGAAACCTTTCTTTTTATCCAGAAACAAAATTCCCTGTGTAGAATTTTTTTTTTTTTTCTGTTGGTTTTGGTTTTTTTTTTTCTGGAAGGAAAAATTAATGGATCATTCAGAAAGAAACAATCTTTGTGAGGAAATATGCAAATCAATCATCTGTGAGTGGCTGATGTCTCCGCGCAGTCACTTGTGCTGGGCAGCCTGCAGGGGATGGAAGAATACACCTCTCTGCTGACCTGCTTCATCCTGAGGAAGGCAGTTTGCCATTGCCTGCCAGGTGGAGTTGTCTCCCCTCCTACCCTACCCCTTAGACCAGGATTGTCCCTCAGTCTGTCCTGCTCTCCAGCATACTCCAGGTTCAGAATCAAGGGCGAGAAAAATGGTAGAGGAAAAGACCGACTGGAGCGGGGAGAGCACCTGGAGAGACCGGGACTGACAGAAATGTCAGTGGCTCTAATAACCACCTACGATTCACAGACTACTTAAAAGGAACGCAGAACAACTATTTGCAAAAGATGAAATTTGCTTCTTTCTCCATGAAGTGCAAGTGAACTGGCAGATGTTAAAAAAAAAAAAAAAAAACAAACCAAACCAAACCTGCAGAAGTTCTTGAGGAAAAGGAAAAAATGGTCAGCGGGTTTGAGAAAATGGTTAGATGGTCTTGGGACAGCAGGATGACTCCCCTGCTACGGGCTGCTGGTTCAGGAGCAAAGCCTACATAAGCAGTGATAAGCTGATCCTGCTCCTCTTCTGTTGGGCCCGCTGCTGTGAAAGCTGGATGGCATGACCATGAGAATTTGTCTCCTGGACACACATAATGCAGAGAGCCCTTCTGCAGAAAGCAGCAGATGACTTCAGATTTCAAGGGAACAAATTTATTTCTTTGCTTTTCCATTTTATTGCAGCAGTAGCTGTCAAATAACTATTGCCTCAGGTTTTTAAACATCAGCCTTTCAGTCTGGGGCAGTCCACCATGGCAACACCAAATTTTTTCTGTTAATCTCTACTTTCCTCTTCTGTAATCCATTTGTAGCCCACCATTCCCAACACAGCTGTGGCCATTTCAGTAGCATTTCAGAAGGCTTTAGTAGAAAGTGTGTGTTAGCTGTTTTTTAAAGGCTCTTTAAAACCTCATCTGGCCTGGAAAAATGCTGTGGCAGGGGCCCCTGAGGAGGACTGTGGTTGGTTGCTAGCTCTCGGTTTGCTTGTGAGCACAGCCAACTTTCTTACCAGTTCTTCTTTCCTCAGCTCCTGCTCAGAAACAGGCACGACTGCATTTCCCTTCACTTGTTCTTTTTGCAGCTGTTCTACCTGAGACTGTAAGCTCCACGGGATGTCTATCTTTTACACTCCCACAAAAATGTGGCTATGCCAGTGTTACGATTACACGTGCCCCCAACACAACAGCACTGACAGACCTCCTTGAAGTCATTACTTGTGCCATGCTTTGGATCAAGGCCTAATGAACTGCAATTCTTTGGAGAGGGGTTTATTATTAAGCTGACACCTTCATCACTAGACCAAATCCCTTGGTTCTTTACTGAGGCAAAACCCTCCTGGCTGCCATCAGTAAAATCTGTAGGCTGTAGCTGGGTGCTTGAAGCTGCATGCTTGAAGCAAAACATAATAGTTTAATTGGCTACCTTTTGAATTGGTATGTAACTCCTAGTAGGTGCCATCTATCAGCATAGAAATGGAAACAAGGACTGAAGTGTTAATATTGCTTAGTTTAGTTCTGCCAGGTGAAATACCCCAACAGCTTCTCTCTATGGAGAAGAGACCTCAGCGTTACGAAGGCAGGGGGTGTTGATTTAAAGCCACGGAATTTCTTCTTTTAATCAGCGATGGGATTATAATGGACAAATGCATTCAGATGCAAATTTCACATAATATGTGGTCCACAAGCCCTTGGAATACAAATACTGCAAAAATCCAGCCTGAAGGGGGTTTGCTGCAAGCAGAGACCAGCTGAACTTTGCATGCCATCAGGACCTCCGGGCCCACTGCTGTGTGGAGTACTGTGCGTTAGAGTACTACCCCTTTTTGGAGAGATACAGTACTTGGATAAATCTCATCCCTATGGTCTGATCTTGCAAACGGGGTATGGTGTGTGAATTTGTGATACTGAATTAGACGGTATCACAAAGTGATACACAAATACTGATTATCAATAGCAGCCCTGCAAGGATTTTAGTTTGGAGCTTGTTTGTAGCTATTAATTGGCTTTACATCCCAATTCTGGAAGTTCAGCATGTGGCTTTTGTATGTGAAGAGTCCCCTTGAAATCACCAGGAACAACTCTCAAGGTCATAGCAAGCTTCACGTCTGCCACTGATCTGAAGCCTACTGCAGATGTTTACACAGAGCAGGATTTTTTAAATTGCATGCTTTCATTGACTTTGATAGGATTATTTGTCCCAAGTCGTGGGAGTTGTTTGTATGGATCTGGGATTTAATCTCATAGGGGAAATGTCCTTGTCAATTCCTTCCCCTTCTCCCACGCTACAAATTTCTCCTTCTGGCATTAGGCATTTCTACCTGCTGCTAAGTGTATTTTCCACCCACAGTTACATCTGAAAAATGACAATAGAGAAGACAGAGCATGTTATCCCTGTGCTTCAGAGCCTCTAGAAATGTGGAGTGACAGCAGGATGACTGCAGCTGATGAAAAAGGGGTAAGGTATGGTTTTCAAGCTGCATAGCTAGGAAACTATTTCAATAGTTTGGGTTTAAATGTTTTTTCCTTTTGGTCTCTATTGCTGGCACTGAGCTTTTGGTTCATGATGAAAACCAATACATATTTAGTCTTAATTACAGTTCATCACTTCATTATTTTAGTAATTTTTGATTACTTTGCTACTTGAATCAGCACAAGGATAGAGTCAAAATATTGTTTGGAATAGAGGACTAGGAAAATAACTCTACCAGAACCCTAGTATGCTGGGTAAAAATACATTGTTGTATTGACTGTAATCAGTAACACCCAAAGTGTGAAGGAAGTAAATGCTGTCCCTGTCTGCTGGCAATGTTGTGCTCTCAGCTGCTGTTACCATTTCAAAATAATCCTCATCTGAGTGGAAGAGAATTCCTTCTGCTTTTCCTTAGAGTGGCTGTTGTCCTCCTGTTCTTCAGTGTGATGTGTGCCTAAAGGAACTTACTGCGTATGTTTTTCCATCTTACCAAGTCTGGAAATCACTTTCAGAGCAATCCTGTATAGTCACAAAGCTGCACTTGGTTAAAAGATTATTGTGACATTATTATTAGAAATCGCTGCAGCAACAACTTGCCAAATGAACCGTTAAAAGCAAACCAGACTCACTGAACCACAATAAAATTCATTAAAGGCTGCTTGGGGCAACATAACAGTCTTTGAATGTCTTTATCTTTTTAACCATTTGTCTCTTCCAGTATCTGTGGCAGAGCCCTCCACCTCTCTTTTTATCTCATTTGAATGTACATAGCCATTTAAAAAACTGCAGCTTCCTTTTAGTGACAAGCTTATTTGGTGGTGTGTCACTGTTAAATAGGGTGCAATACTGACATGCAGAAACGTGAATTGTGGGAGTGTGTGTGGGGGGAATGCCTTTTTACTATTAAAGAAAAGGATAAAAGAGAAGTTCTTTCTGCTTTGGGAACTCTGTTTGAGTCTTTTTTGACTGTTGCTTTGCCCTGTGAACTCTGAGTACGTCTTTTGTGGTTGTAGGTCTTGAGGCTGAAGCTTCAGAGAAGCCAAACCATTTTTATTTCAGATGACAAAAATAGGAGGTCCAAAACTGATGCCTGTAAACGGAGGACCCACAATTACAGCCCACTGTGCAAAATACGAGCAGTAGCTTGCCTGTGCCTTAGAGCATGGGCCAACACTGCCGTCTAGCTTCTGCCAAGGTTTTGTATGCTTTTGCTTCTCTTTAGTTGCTCGTGTTCATGTGTTACACAGCTTTGTCAAGCCTCTGATGATGAGTTGAGGTCCTATGGCACTGAATTCTGTTCAGATACATGTGTTCCTTTCCACAGAAGCGTTTGAAGTGGTCACAGAGCAGGATGAGTGGTGGCAGATGGCTGCAGCGAACAGTAGAGGAGACCTGATGGTGATGCAGCAAGAAAACTCCCAGCCTGTATTTGCAGATAGGGAACTGAAACTTGTCTGTCCAAACTCTTAGGGGATTTTTGGCAGCACCACAACTCAGACAAACTGGTCCTAGGTCTGTTTGGTGTTTCTGACCACAAAGTACTGGTAATGTCCTTGGTAAGGGTCCTCTGACATGTCACCCTCCTTTGGGTGCAGTGTTGTCTTCTGCTTTCCTGCGTCTCTCTCTTACCCTTATCCTTCTGTGTCTCATACCATGCATACATCTTTCTTTCCTCTTTCACCACAAAATTTGTAGCTTTTGCTTCTTGGTCTGTGGTGACCTGGGAGCTACTTGTAGTCTGAAGTACTGTCTTTAGGTTTATATGCATTTTATGTCTGGTCACCACTGGGATTTTAAAAGATTGTTAGGTTTCCATTTACCATGAACTTATGCATAGTTACCAAAATCTGTATTTATATAGCTTTTATGTTATAGGTGGTATTGCATAAACAATAGAGAGGATAATGAAAGCATATAGTTATTTTTAAGCAGGCAGAGGGCTCTGTTAAACTCTGGTTTGAACTTGTGTAATTCCTCCGTTTTCAAACAGCAAGTAATGCAGGAGTGAAACAATTATGTTCCAGCTTCCTTGCTGTTGTAATCGGGGAGAAATTGATTATCGTCAGTGTGTTGAAGTGATTCAAAGCCGAATTTAGCCCACAGTTGCCTGGCTAATGATTTTGTTTCTGATTTCGACTGTTTTCAATAGCCTTCATTAAATAACTCAGCTACAACATTAGCTACCCTTACATACTCTTATCAACCTTATAATTAACATGTATCCATGGGTACTGTCTCATGTTAGTGAGGCAAGGTTGTATTTGAAGGAGAATCTTTTGTATCCATTGACGTGGCTGTTAGTGTGGCTGCATACCTGGCTGAATCAATTAATCATTTCATTAAACGAAAGTCCTCTTAGCTATGCTAATCAAAAGCATGCTGATCGTATTTTTTTCCAAACAACCCCCTAAAACCTAAACAAACAAACTGCTTCAAGACTAATAAACCTGCCTTGCTCTGATTAATGTTATGCTTTATTAAATAGGTTTAAAAAGAAAAAAAAAAGATCTGAGGGGGATTTCATCAGCATTATAAACATACTCCTATAGGGATCATAGCATTGGCAAAATAGCCATCTCTGGTGACCTCATCTGAATGGCTAATGCTGCCTAAACATAGTTATTTGCTGTACCATTTTGAATGTGTCAGGAAGCACATGCTTCGTGCTCTGCGCTGTGTCTTCATGGGTGAGAAGAGGATGATGGATGCTGAGCACTGGGTCCAAGCCCTTCTTGCGACATCCCAGAAGCAAGCTGAGGGGGGTTGCACGTGCTTCTTGACTTCCATGAGCAACCACATGAGCGCAAGATGAACAGGGAGCTTGAAAGGGAAGGGGAGGTGGAACATATAACATAGGTGATAACATTGCAAGTGAGCAGCTTCAGAGACAGCTTCTTCAGAGAGAGGTAGCTCAGTGTTTTAGGAAATGAGACAACTGGAGTCAAAAGTACATAGGATGTAAATTTTTAATACTGCTATTGATGATACACTGAGCTTATGTTTTCTTATTTCTAATTACTAGTAATCTGCTAGGGATCTTCTTAAACTACTTTCAATCTATGTCTCAGGAGCTTGATCCCAGACAATGATCCTTAGGGCCTTGTCTTCAAGACAATGCATAACATTTGCGCAGAACAGTGTGAGTCAGGATTTACTCCAGTGTGGGAAACTGAGCTGAATCTAAACCTCAAGTTTCTGGGATTTCTCTGGTTACCTGGAGGTCTCCAGTGATGTTTTATCATTATTTTAGTGGCAGAATGCAGAGACTTTCCTTGCCGAGGTGGCAGTTTCCAGTCCCTGGGATAAACATGATTTTAATTCCTGCTTTCCTGAAAGAGCTACTGTTATTGGGCAATCAGCAGAGGCAAGCAGGAGGGTGAGCAGGGACAGCAGCTGCAAGCTCTGTCCTCCATGCTAGACTTGAAGGAGGTGTTTTGCAACCTCTGTGGGGGCTTTGATCCCACTCCCATGTTACCTGGGAGAAAAAAGTTGCTTCTTGCTGCTGCCATTATCCTAACATGGCTTCAGGCAAATGTCAGGATGTGGAGCTGAGGGTGTTCCTTAGACCCTTGCCACTGACTCTAGACCATGGTGCTGTGATCGCAGCACAGGAGAGGGAAGTGGGAGAATAGGGCAGGGCAGAGAAGCAAAAGCTCTTGAGACTCTCGGTTCTCTCAGTATCTGCAGAAACATCACACGCTTTTCCCAGACAGCTAAGGAGAATGCCATAAAAGAGCAAGTTCTCTTTCTGCCTCTTTGCTGTCACGGTGCAAGTTCCCAGTCAGCACCAGGACATTTTTGGGCATTTTGCCTCTGTTGTGAGCAGTTGTAGGCTCTGCCTCAGACTTCCAGAGCCCAGAGACAACAGGCAGGTCTTGGTTCTCTGGACGCTGTGGGAGAGGCACATCTGGACACGCTGAGCAGCAGCTAACCCGAGGAGAGAGAAATTCAGCTGGTGCTGCACAGCTGCAGCTGGTGCTGCTGGCAAGCAGGCTCAGGAGCGATGCTGGGGAGTATTTTGCCATCTCGTGGCAGCTCTCAGGTGAGCCCGCTCTGCGTGGTCACAAACTCTCGCTACCCAGGAGGAAACCATTCTGGCTGCAGTGGCTGCAAAATGGCGCTGAGAAGGTTTGCAGCAGAGAGAAGCAACCTGAAACACTGCGGTGACCGACACCTGCCCGCCTGCAGCTATAGGTGCGTCCCAGTGGTGGCACCTGAAACGAAGGTGGAGAAGCCAACAGTGAGAGGCCAGGGCCTGGGTCAGGCTGGCGGTCAGAGAGCGTTTGTAACGCAGCCGGCCAGCCCCATGCCCTCACTCCTACTCTTGGCAATGAGCTGCTGAAAGCACCCAGGGGGTCGGAGGAAGAAGATGGTGTCTGCTTGACTACCACAGTGGGGACAAGAGCGCACCGAAGCTGAGCTCTTACTGTGTCAACAGTGAAGGACAATCCAGCCACCCAGCTTTGGCTCAGCAAAAAAGTCAGTGGAGAGGTGGAGAGGCTCTCTGTCAGCAGAGAGACCTTGGTAGGGGCACCGCCAGGGTCTATGGCAATTTTCATGCATTTGCAGGGTGATGCAGCTAACGTGGGAGATGGTAAAAAAAAAACAGGAATAGCCTGAGCCTCCTGCTGACCTCCTTCCCCAGAGGAGCTGTTGCTGCCATGCCTGAAAGGGCATCGTCCCCGGTGCCAGGGTGAGAGAGAGGGCAGGGCTTGCTCCCCCCTCCAGGGGCTGCGGGTCCCACTGTCAGCTTGGGCACTGCCAGTGCTGTGGCTGCTGCACAGGGGAACGCAAGACTGAGGCCACTCCGTGTTTCGCTCCCAAAGAGCTGCCGGTGGGAAAAACCCTGACGCTGACCGAGGCACACAGAGAGCCTGACAGCCCAGGCAGCAGGGCCAGGCCTCCCCAGGGAAGGGCTTCTCCTTGGCTTTGAGAGGTCCCTGACTGGGATGAGGTGCTGCTGGGCTGTGGGAGAAGAGCCACAAGGCTTCTGCCCTTCCTAGCTGTGCAGAAAACCAGCACCCCAAAACAGATCCATTTAACTTCCAGAATTGCTTCTTTCAAGCTCATAAATGAAAATGCCCCTCTGAAGAGCCTGGGGCACCTTCCAATCTTCCCATGTCAGTGAGCTGGGGAATTGCAGAGATGGGCTCTCCATGTGGATCCCACCTCACCTAAGAGCCAACACATGCATGCACCATTTAGGATAGGATCATGCTGGGTATGGATCCCCCCTGTCATGCTAGTGATGGTGGTGGGCAAGGGTCTCAGCTTCAGCCGCTGGGACAGGACCAGTGTGCATGCCCCAGGTGCAGCTACTGGGGGAACCGGGGCAAGTAAAGCAAGCGAGTCTCATTACCAGCACGTGAAGCAGCATGCAGGTCACAGCCTATGCGCCTGGTGCTGCCTGCTGGGGAGCCAAAGCAGTTGCATCTCCCCCACACACCAGGGAAAATTGTTGGGGGTGAGGTTGCAACTCCCTAACAAACTTCAAGCTGGGCCAGCTGGCAAGTAGGAGGCCCTGGGTCTGGGCAGGGTATCAGGCATGGGCCCATGCTGGTATCTGGGGAGATACGCAGGTGTGGAGCATCTGTGCTTGCTCATGAGCATGAATTGGGACCGGCTGGTACACAGGAGCGAGTAAGAGGGCTCAGGATATGGGGCAGGGTTATCAGATGGGCAGAAGGACTGTGCTGGTACTCAGGGTATCTGTAAACCCACGCGTGCATTCACTAGCCAACTTCAATCCTTACCAACTGTAAAGGCGATGGCTGTGCTCCTATTTTATGCAGGCCCTGGCAGCAGCGCCAGGTGGAAGGCAGCACCTCATCTACGGCAGTCTGCAGAGCGGGCTGTGTCAGTGTCTGTCCTTTTTGTGTGCATATGGGTACGCGTGTCTCTTGCAGATAGGCGCTAGTATAAATCAGGCGAGATCTTCTTCCTAACTGTCTATGCTTTATTTACCTCCTCTTTTCTAGAGGCTATTTATGCTTTATTTGCCCAGCTGACCACAGGGCTCCTCCAGCCTGCCCATGGATTCCTCCGTCCCCTGGGAGACAGCGCCAAGCTCCCGGCGGCGCCCGGCGGGCTCTGCCATTGCCTAGGGCCACCCCTGGGCCGGCAGGCCGCTCTCCAGCTGCCGCTGGGCAGCCACCCGTGGCCCCGAGAGGAG
>NW_009259102.1:1223153-1247607 GCF_000687185.1 Egretta garzetta
GCGCCTGTTGCCGACCGCGCTCGGCAGCCGGGACGCGATGCGAGGGCAGCGTGTGCCCGGGGGAGGGTGAAGGGATGATACCTGCCTGTTTCTGCTTCCGTCATAAAAACAAAGGCTAATTTAGGCCGGAACGCATCCCCGCAGGTTGTCTAGTCCCAACGAGCCGTGTGTGGTCTGGCACGAGTGCCCAGCAAAACACAGGCAGGGGGTGCAGGAGCAGGACAGGTCCAGCAGAACTTGGAAACTGGTGGCTTAGTTCGAGCGCAGTTACTTGGTTTGCCTTTTTTTTTCTTAAAGGAGGAAACTAACCGTCCTCATAGTTTTCATATGTAAATGCTGGTCTGTTTTGGAAGTGTGTTTCGGAGGATGCCGTGTTAATCGTAAACTTACTGGCCACATCAAAGCAGTTATTTGTGAGTGGGGAAGAAGACAGAGTCCTGCCTGTTTCCTTCGTATGTGCCAGCATGATTCAAGCTCTTTAAAACTTGCAACACCGAAGAGCCAGATCTCACTGTGAAGAGAGGCCAAGCCAAGCGGTTAGGTCATGCTGCCTCTTTATTCGGTCCTCTGTCGGTGCTAATGCTGGGTTTTGCAGCCTCAGAGATGACTGTTACGGGTTTCTGTGTCTAGACTTTAACATTTTTGTCTTTCTGAGATAGCAATGATCTTTTGTCTCTTTCTTTTGCAGAACATGACCTCAGCAGATATGGAGTTTTCAGAAGACAGCAACTTTTCGCCAAAAGCCAGCACCAGCAAGCTGCCAACAGATGCATCTCCCGACTCTAAATGCCCCATCTGCTTGGATAGATTTGACAATGTCGCGTATCTAGATCGCTGCTTGCATAGGTTCTGTTTCCGCTGTGTCCAGGAGTGGTCAAAAAACAAAGCAGAATGTCCTCTCTGCAAACAACCCTTTTTTTCCATTTTCCATACAATTCGTGCTGAAGATGACTTTAAGGAGTACGTACTCAGCCCTTCAGAAAACAGCTCTTTTGCCAGCCCCGATGGCCAGAGATTTCGTTACCGTACCACCTTAACGAGGGAACGCCGCACTGGCAGTTCCCCTTCCCGAAGGATGCTGTCCCCTCCGGATAACGGGATACTGTTTGAAGGGCTGTCGAGCGAACCAGTGCGGCAGAGAGATGGAGAGATTCAGCAGATGATAAGGAGGCTGGCCTCAAGGAGGCAGGCAAGCGCAGAGGGCAGATCTCTGCGGCAGATTCAGGAGGAGGACATGATCAACTTCCGCAGAGCTCTGTACCGTACTGGTGTGCGTATTCGCGGTATTCAGGATGGTGGCCGTTATCGAGACATTTCAGCAGAGTTTTTCCGCCGCAACCCTGCTTGCCTTCACAGGTTGGTTCCTTGGCTGAAACGAGAACTTACAGTCCTGTTTGGTGCTCATGGATCTTTGGTTAATATTGTACAGCACATTATCATGAGTAATGTAACTAGGTATGATATGGAAAGTCAGTCCTTCGCTGACGATTTAAAGCCATTTTTGCTGAATCGGACTGAACACTTCTTACATGAATTCATCAGTTTTGCCCGTTGTCCTTTTAACTTAGAAGCATATGATCAACATGCCAATTATGACTGTCCTGCACCATCGTATGAAGAAGGAAGCCACTCAGACTCATCAATTATTACAATATCTCCAGATACAGCATATTCTCAAGGGCCAGATAACAGTTTGTCTGTGACTGGTCTCGGTCAAGCACCCTGGGATGATGAAACTCCAGGGCCTTCCTATTCCATTTCAGAAGAGGTTCGTGCAACGATAGCTTCTCCTCTGGAGACATCAGAAAGTTCTGATGAGGACTCTGCTACAAAGAGTCAAAGAACCAAACTGCAAACTCAGTTACAAGCTAATGCGGACTCAGATGACACTGACTCTTCCACAGCCAATTGTGTTATAGTTGGGTATGTTAAGCCGTTAGCTGAGAGGACACCAGAAGTGGTCGAGCTGTCCTCAGACTCTGCAGAGTCCATCAGGGAAGAGAAAAGGGAAGATGTGAAGAAACAGCAACCAATCCAGTGTCGCAGCTGGAGTGACAGCGAGCCAAGCAGGAGTTACTCGCCACGTTCCCCCACATATAAGGAGGATGGAGGTAGTTGTAGAAGCTGCTTATCTCCTGCAGTTGAGAAGACAGAGTCAAAAGATGATGAGAAGAATAAATGTAAGGTAAAGAGCCTGTCTCTACAGAACTTGAGCTGGAGCGCCTCCCCAGGGAGTGACACAGTATGCTCCCCATGGAATCACAGATTGTCTAGAAAGGGAAAGTCCAGAAGCCCACAGTCCTGTTCACGGAACAGCCGAGGCAGTCGTGGCCATCGGTCTAGGAGGGAGCGTCACAGCAAAAGCCAACTTAAAAGGAGAAGGTCGAGAAGCAGAGATAGTAGCAAACACAGGAGCAAAAGAAGCAGCAGGAGGTCGAGGGCTCATGACACCAGAGTCCCTCTGAAAAGCCAGAGAGGCTCTCTAAGCCGTGAGAGCACTCCATCCAGAGAAGTAAGCAGGTCACGATCACGTAGCAAAGGCCACGGCAAAAGGAGATCAAGAAGCAGAGACAGCAATCGTTATTATGTAAGAGACAATTATCAAAGTAGATACGAGTGGGGTTATGCTTTGTGTAGTCGTAAGGCGTTCGGAGATGGCTATGAATCCTCCAGCAGGAGGAGGACTCAGTCTAATGCTCTCTACTCAAGGCAATCTGCTAGTCCAGAATGCAGGATACGGTCGTTTGTGGAAAGGACAGATCCTCATAGCCAGAGGGGAGTCCGTGAGAGACACTATTACTGTTATGAAAGATGCAGGTCAAGGAGTCGATCAAGCAACAGGTCAAGGACCCCTTCTGGAGGAACTGACAGAATGAGAAGTGAAAAGCCTGGTGGAAAAAGGAAGTACAAAACTCGCCACTTGGAGAATGCATTCACAGAGAACACGAGTCTAGAAAGAGAAAATGACTCCAAGAAAACTTTCTCAAAATTCAATGACTGCTACAAAAATGAAGATAGCCTTTCAGACAACCGAGCAAGCAATGAGACAAAGCGTAAGAAAAAGAAAAAAAAGATGAGGAGTCCAAGTGTGGAGATAGTCTATGAAGGAAAAGCGACAGACACAACAAGGCATCTGAAAAAGAAAAAGAAAAAGCATAAGAAGAAACACCGGAAACATCACATGAGTAACTCGGCACATTCTTCTCCAGTGGTGATTACAATTGATAGTGATAGTAGCAAGGAGCCAGAAAGTACCGAATGTGACAGCAGTATTACGTGGACAGGCACAACTCAGATAAATGAGAGGGAAAATGAGTCTCCATCTTCTTTTCTGGGAAGGCCAGGATGTGAAGATGTTTACAGAGTTGGTGAGGAAACTGGAGGGGCAGCCAAAAAGTACGGTACTCCTGCCAGAAAGGGGGACTTAGATGGTGACGTTAGAAGTGCTGATGTCAAACTTCGAGAAACAGCAGCTGATCAGAGTCTTACCATAGCAGACACCAGCAGTAACGCCCCTCATGTAGAAACTATAACCAGCTACGTTCAAGAAGCACCAGCAGCGCCTTCCAGTCAACTGCCTTCTCCCAAGGTTTCCTTCCTAGAGCATCCAGAGAAAGAATCATTGATACTAAGACTGCCAAAGAGACTTGTCAACAGACCCTCTTGGTTTGATTTCCCAGAAGAAAAAATGTAGCACACTTCCCATGGAACAATTCTTAAAATTGTGAATTTAACTATTTCCCCTTGAGAACAAAAACATCTGATGTGGTTTGTGTATGTTAAAAGATGTCTGGGAAATGTGTAAAACCTTTGAATATGTATGCACTTTTAAGTCAAAGATAGAATATTGGTAGTATATAAGTTTTAAAAATTTCTCAGAAGACTGTTTGGAAGTTCTAATTTCATAAAGCCATCCTGTATTCTTGTAGTATGTAAAATATACCCACAAAGTATTTCAAAAGTTTTGTTTAAAAAAACCAAATGCTAGAATATGCATTTTATGGGGATTACTCTTCTTAGGCAAAGGAAAAATGGCTTAGTTCATAAGAAACTATTCAGGCTGAATTCCACTGTCATTTTAATCTATTTGGTTTAAAGCTGACTTCTACTGAAAAGTAGTCAGCAATTTCTATGTAGATCTTCAATAGGACTTCCAGTAACGTAAAAGTGAGCTGTATTAAAAGCCGAATAAAGCAATAAGACTTTTTTTTTTTTTTTTTAAATGAATTTAAATGAGTGGACTGTGTACTTTACAAACAGGACATTTATCTTTTGGATGTGGGTGTTTTACCAGTACAGACCTTTGGATGTTTGTGCTATCGAGTACTCCAGGTTGGAAGGGACCTGTGGAGGTCATCAGGTCCCAGCCTTCACTGAAAGCAGGAACGACTTTGATCAGATTGCTCAGTATTTGTTCAGTTTTGAATATTCCCAAAGCTGGATGGCCTCTCTGTTCTATGTCTTCTAATGTTTGAGTATTCCCATGGGAAATGTTTGGGGTTTTCTTTCCAGATTTCTTCTTTGTATTTTCCTTGTTGCAGTCTGTGTCTTCTACCTTGCATCCTATTGCCATGCAACTCTCGAGGAGCCTGGTTTCCTCTTCTGTGTACCGCACCACTACATACTTGAAGACATCTGTCTTGTCTGTAGCTTCGGCAATAGAGCAGCTCCTCCTGACCTCCTTGCTTTATGCAACATTCACCTGGCTCAGCTCCCCGGGGGTGTCCTGCTGCATGTTTGTGCAAGGCACAGAGCTCAGGCAGGGTCTTGCTCTCCAGGTTTGGGCCTTCTCTGTGCACAGCAGTAGCACTCAGGGCTGAATGAGGAAGTTGCCTTCTGTCTCTCCTGTTACTGCTTCCATGAGTGGTGGGTTTGACCTTGGCTGGTTGCCTGCTGGGTACCCACCAAGCTGCTCTGTCACTTCCCCTCCTCCCCAAGATGGGAGAGAAAATAAGATGGGAAATCTCATGGGATGGGATATGGACAGGGAGCTCACTTAATCATTACTGTCACAGGCCAAATAGACTCAGGGACAACTAATTTCATTTATTGCCAATTAAATATTGAGTAGGATGATGAGAAACAGACAACTAAACCCACCTTCCCCTCCCTTCTCAGGCATGACTTCAGTCTTTCATTCCTGACTCTTCTACCTCCTCCTCTCTAGCAGTGCAGGGGGATGGGAAATGGGGTTTGTGGTCAGCCCATAACACTCTGTCTCTGCTGCTCCTTCCTTCTTACAGTGTTCCTCTGCTCTAGCATGGGTCCTGTCTACAGGGTGGCAGTCCTGCAGGAGCAGACTGCTCCAGAGTGGGTCCCCCATGGGGTCACAGATCCTGCCAGCAAACCTGCTCCTGAACACAGGCTGCAGCTTCTGCCAGGAGCCTGCTCCTGCATAGGGTGTCTGTGGGCTGTAGCTCCCTTCAGGGCATCTCCAGCTTGGGGTCCTCCCCACCAGGGGCTGCACCAGGGGCTGCAGGGGAATCTCTGCTCCAGTGCTTGGAACACATCCTTCTCCTCTTCCTCTGACCTGCAGGGCTGTATCTCTCATGTTTTTCTCCTCTCACAGCTGCCCTGCAGCATGGCTGACGGGCTCAGCTGTGTCCTACAACGCATCTGTTTTGGAGCCAGCAGGAGCCAGCTTGTGCCTGGCATGTGGCAGCCCTGGTCTCTTTTCACCAAGGCCACCCTGCAGCACCCCCTGCTACCAAAACCTTGACACGTAATCCCAGTACAACCTGGGTTGACAGATGCGGATCCCATGTGTCAGCCGTTAGCTGATTGTGTGTGCAAAGATAGTGATGAGCACATATGACAGCAGTGAAGAGTTGTTACCTAAACCCCAGAATTAGTCATCTCAGCAAGCTACTGAACATACATTGCAGTCTCCTTCATTACCTTCAAGGGACGGTGATTTCATAACCATTCTGGACTAATGAGGTGATGCCACACCTTCTAAGGTTTTCCTCACTTCCAAGGGTGCTATTGCTCTGGGGCATGGGGGATTTTTGGAGAGGTTGTTGAGCAATTCACTGCAATGGCAAAGAGACAGAAGAATTTGCGTGAGAATGAGTGTCCTCACAGAAGGTCAGGCTGGTGTGGAAGATCAGTCTTTGGGGCTAGTAGAGGAGGAGACCATGACTGATGTGTACAGAGTTCCGTATTGCCAAGGTCTGTCTGTCCAGTGTTACCAATCACTGATCATAGAACTGGAGGCATCACACCCAAGGGAGGGGAAACTGTTCCTGATACCCAGGCCCAAGCTCCCACCATCAGGGACGTTGCCAGTGTTATGATAAGAGGTGCTGTCCTCCTAGGCAGCTGCTGTCTGTGCTGCTGGATGGACTGAGTTGAGCTGTGTAGCTCCCCAGGTTGATGGAGGAGGAGGGAGCATGGCAAGACCTGGCCTAGGGTGGGGAGTGGCCACAGCCCTGTCTTCCCCAGCCCTGGAAGAGGGATCTGCACATCCCAGGCAGAAATTGCAGTATGTTCATATAGGTGGCCATGGATCAAATCATTATTTATTCCAACTATGCTTTCAAGGTGAATGATGTTAAAAAAAAAAATTCACAGTGAAAAACTGTTCTGCATATTTTTGCCCCCTCCCCCCCCCTTCGTTTCCACCTTGGCTAACTGGACAGAGAAGATAACTGGCCTGGTGGCCCGGCAGCTTCCTGCAGGAAGGCAGGCTGGTGGCCCACAAGCTGTCCAAGGGCCAAGGGTGTCTCTGTGGCTGACCAATCCTGCTTCAGGAACCCCATCTCTCCAGGCCCTCTGTCCTGCTGGCTGGGGACCTGCACACCAGGATGGGTGTCAGTCGGATTGCAGGTGCAGGTATTTCCTCTGGTTGCCTCGTGCTTTGCCCACACTTGTCCTCTGCCTCCATCAGCTGCTCTTATGCGCTCTACTTTCCACTGGGAGGGGATTACTCTCAACTTAAGAAAGCTTTTTGAAGATAGGCGTCACATTTGCCAACCTCCAGTCATCTGGGACCTCCCCTGTTATCCAGGACTGCTGAGAAATCATGGAGAGTGGCTTGGCAAGCTCCTCTGCCAGCTCCTTCAGCACTCTTGGGTGGATCCCATCTGGCCTCATAGACTTGTGGCTGTCCAGGTGGCATAGCAGGTCAAAGACTGCTTTCTCCTGGATTATGGGGGGTTTATTCCACTCACCGTCTTCCAGCTCAGGGGGCTGACTACCCTTGGGATAACTTGTTGGGCCATTAAAGACTGAGGCAAAGAAGGCGTTAAGTATTTCAGCCTTTTCCTCATCCTTAGTGGCATTGTTCCCCCTTGCATCCACTAGAGGATGGAGATTCTCCCTTGTTGTCTTTTTGCTGTTAACGTATTTATAAAAACTTTTCTTATTATCTCTTACAACACTGGCCAGGTTGAGTTCTAGTTGAGCTTCTGCCTTTCTAATTTCCTCTCTGCAGGACCTGACAAGATCCCTGTACTCTTCTTGGGTTGCCTCCCCTTCTTCCAGAGCTGGCAAGCTCTCCTTTTTTTCCTGAGTCTCAGCAGTAGACCTCTGTTCAGCCAGGCTGGTCATCTTCCCTGCCGATTCGTCTTACGACACATGGGGACAGCCTGCTCCTGTGCCTTTAAGAAGGCTGGTCTTCTCCCCTGCCGATTCGTCTTACGACACATGGGGACAGCCTGCTCCTGTGCCTTTAAGACTTCTTCCTTGAAGAATGCCCAGCCTTCCTGGGCCCCTTTGCCCTTCAGGACTGTCTCTAAGGGGACTCTGTCAACCAGTGTCCTGAACAGGCCAAACTCTCCCCTCCAGAAGTCCATGGTAGTGGTTTTGCTGACACCCCTCCTTACTTCACCAAGAATCAAGAACCCTACCATTTCATGGTCACTAAGCCCAAGACAGCCTCCAGCCACCACATCTCCCACCAGTCCCTCTCTGTTCGTAAACAACAGGTCAAGCAAGGCACCTCTGCTGGTAGACTCACTTACCAGCTGTGTCAGGAAGTTATCTTCCACACAGTCCAGAAACCTCCTAGACTGTTTCTTCTCTGCTGTGTTGTATTTCTAGCAGACACCCAGTAAGTTGAAGTCCCCCATGAGAACAAAGGCTAGTGATTGTGAGACTTCTGCCAGCCTCTTGTAGCATGCATCATCTACCTCTTCATCCTGGGTGGGTGGTCTATAACTCCCAGCAGGATATCTGCCTTGTTGGCCTTCCCCCTCATCCTTACCCATAAGCACTCAACCTTATCGTCACAATGATTGAACTCTATACAATCAAAACACCCCTAACATACAGAGCCACCCCACCATCTCTCCTTCCTCGCCTATCCCTTCTGAAGAGCTTATAGCCATCCACTGCAGCACTCCAGTTATGAGAGTCATCCCATTACATTTCTGTGATGGCAACTAAGTCATAGCTATCCTGCTGCACGATGGCTTCCAGCTCCTCCTGGTTGTTGCCCATGCTGCATGCATTGGTGTAGATGCACTTGAGCTGGACTATCAATTTCACCCCCAACATTGGCGTGCCACCCCTAGGCTCCTCTCTAGTGAGCCTGGTTATATCCCCTGGCAGTGATGATAATGGTAGGAGATGGGTTAGCCAGAATGTAGAAATGGTGTTCTGTGCTGTGGCAAAAGGTTGCGGGGCCAGCTTCAACTAAGTGCCACTTAACAGCTGTGACTCCACATGTCTGGCTGACTTGCTTTCTCGAGACTGAATTAAACAGCCCTTGGCCTGTGCTTCCATTTCTAAGCAGCAAGAATATTTATGTGGCAGCTTTCAGACTCATGTCCTGCAGCAGGGATAGCCTGTAGGCAGGCTCACTGTTATGGTGGAGCACTCTTCATCCCAGCAGCCTTCTCTCTGGCACCTCGTCGCTGCCAGCCTGTACAATCCATAGCGGATAGTAATCAGAGGGCCGTACCAGACCAGGGAGTCTCTTGGCAATGCCCCTGACCTGGGCCCTGGGGGGACAGCAGACTTCCCTGTGGGATGGGTCTGATCGGCATATCAGGCCCTCCGTTCCCTTCAGATGGGAATCGCCCACAACAATTACCCTCCTTTTTTTTTCTTAGCACAGGCAGTCCTGATAGGTAGGGGTGACCTACTCTCCCTAGCCAACCCCCTGGATGGACCTTCATCCCCATCCTCACCTGCCTGGCCCTCGAGTTCCAGAGCCCCATATCTGTTGTGTAAGGGCAGCTGGGAAGGGGAGGGAGGCCAGAGGGGATTCACCTCCTGCCCTGAGCAGAGACCTCTTTCCATTCCCCATCACCTCTTGGGTCCCTAACTTCTGCTTGCTGGCAAGAGGGCAGGGGATCCTCTGCTTCTTGTGGAGCCTCCATCTGCTGCCTTGGCCTGAGGGACAGTAGGGTGCGGCTCCACCAGTCTGTCTCCCTCTCAGACTCCCTAATGTTCCTTAACCTTTCCACGTCCTCTTTCAGCTCTGCCACCAGGCTGAGCAGACCATCCACCTGCTCATACCGGAGACAGCCACCGTCCTCACCATTCCCCGGTACAAGCGACAGGCTCAGGCACCCCCTGCAGCTGGAGACTTGGGCAGCTGCATGTTTCTGTTTGTGTGGGGACTCCGTCTGGGTTGCCACGTTCTTTCTGGCAATGGCTTTTGGGCGAATGGCAACCATAGCTTGTTCCTCTTCTGGAATGTCTATGTCTGCTAATGGAGTGACCCTCAGAGCCAGCAGGGGAGAATGCACCCTGCCCGCTCTTTCCCGCCCGGGGTGGGGGGCTGGGGTCCCCTCTCCCTCCCTCTGCTTTTTCGCCTTTTGCCACCACGGTTTTTGCCAAGGTTTTGCCGCTTTAGGAAGGGTCCCTTGGCACGATCCTCTGCTCCAGAGCCCTGCGCCTTGGTGGCGTATGTGTTTATCGGGGGAGAGAGCATGAGTGAGCTGTCAGATGCCGGTTGTACCCTGGAAGAGAAGAGCAGAGCAGAAAACCAAAGGCAAGTACTGTGCATCTCCTGGATGCACATTTAGGTTTTTTGGATGTATGAGAAAGACCTAGAAAGAAGGAAAGAAAAACCAAACCAACCCACTGGATGGACTGGCGTCTTGTAAGATTTATGAACTGCTAAATTTAGAAAAGTCATTTTGCTGTTGCAGGTGTATTGGAGGCTCTTGTGCATTAGTCAATAAGAAAAAACACAAGTCACTTCCTCTGTAAGAGCATGTACAAGTAACATAAAATAGGCTCAATTAATCTTTTTAACCACTGAATTCACTCTGGATAAACAAAGTGTGTATCAAATGATATGCCCTAGAAAGGTAATTGGCCTTATAAAATGCTTCTCTTCACAGTTCTGCTTTTCTCATTATTGTATTGCAAATATTTTTCTGAAAGGAAAAACTGTTCAAGCAACATGTTAAACAGCATTTATTTGTCATTTTCCTGCACAGACCAGGCAGCAGCCTGCTGGATCTCAAAATATGTGGTCATTATGAAGCTTATATTGAAGTATTTGTCTTTTTTTGCTCCTTCTTTTTCTCAGGTGGTGTTCCTTTGTGACTGGTAGTTGCTAGCTTGAATTGGTACAGGTGAAAACTCTGTAGCAATCACACAAATAATTAAATAAATGGATCATCACAAGCTAGTGCTCAGGCTGTGTTCTGGTGCTGTACAGGTGGTCTCTTCTGCTTTACCCGTAGCCATAGGTGTTTTTTCATGGGGGCCAGCTGTGCTCCAAACCACATCACCAGGATCATTACAGAAGAAACCAGTAATTTTGGGCTGAGGCATTAATGAGTGGAAATAGATTTTATCAATCCCTTTGTATTGTTTATTATTTGCAAGAACAAAAAAAGGAAATCTCTACAGTTAATTTTTTGCTGCAAGTTACAAGTTTGATGCAGAAATAACTCTGTAACACTTTTTGGCTTTTGCTGTGGGGTGGGTCATAGTAAACAATTAGACTAAATCGTCCCTTCTAGCCTAAAATAGGGGGGGGGGACTAAAGCTATGAAGATAATGAGTTCAGCCACAAAGCAGAACCTCGTGTTGTTTAATGGTAAGGTCTTTTGTGCTGGCTTCTTGATTTCAGAGTGTGAAAGATTGTGATCATCGTTACACACTAGGTGCTATTGCTGGCTTTAAAATTATGCAAGAATTCCAGCACTCTGGAGTATGATTAAAACCATCAATTTATTATATTTTCATTCCAAATTTTCTATTGCTTTATGTGAGCTTTAATATTTGCTATCAGATTCACATGGCTGTATTTTATTATACTTTATGGTTGGCTAAACTAGGTTAGGGTAATTAATCATGTGTCACACACCCACTCTCCCAGGGCTCTTAGGGACGCCGGAATTCCACTGCAACCATGTTTACAATGCGTACTTTAAATTGGAGTGAAGCTCCCTAAAATTTCCCAGTGTGACTGGCAAGCTTACTCTGAATGTATCTATTTAATTGAAGTTTCCCCAGGATGCACACCATTTTTTTCCAAATAATTAATTTCCCTCTCTCCCAGGACACAGACATAGGACAGATGAGTGATATTTAGGATGCTTCCTAATAATTCCAGATACTTATGTTATGTTGAAATAATGAATGATTATGTTATTTTATTTATAACACAAACTTCCTAAAAAAAACCCTGGCTTGTTTTTAAACTGCGCACCTGAAAATAACTGGACTTGTGTTGCTGTTATTAAAGCAACATAGAGCTGTTGTTCTAGGTCCAAAGATTGAAAGGAAAAGGAAGTGCTGTCAATCCAGCAAACTCCTATAAAATGGGTGTTGGACAGTTTTGGGTAGTAACTACACCAGTGCCTTATAAAGTGTCTTTTTTTCCGGAGATGACATTTCATACCTGCTGCTGATTAATGCTATCTGTGCTACCATCTTGTGGTAGCTGTTATTTTTCAAAAGCAGAAGGTACAGCTGTGCTTGCTCATGACAGAAACAGAGGGAAAGCTACAAGGATGGCTGTGGTTTTGGAGGTTTGCACTTCCATTCTACTTTGCAGTGCTAAATGAAAATATTATTAATTCAGGCTTTTGTGCAAAAATTCTGGTATTTTCTGCTGTACTGGGTGCCCACGTCCAAGTTTTGGCAGAGTGGGATTGCAGGGGTGGCCTCTGTGAGAAAAGGACAGAGATGGTCCCATCTAGCTCCACAGTGGTCCCACTGCAGGACACAGCCCATCAGCCAAGACAGTGGCACCTCTATGAAAATATGTTTAAGAAAAGGCAAAACATCACACAACACTGTGAGGAGTACAGAAAAAAAGTGTGAAAAACAGCCCTGTGAACACCAAGGTCAGAGAAGGAGGAGGGGAGGAGGTGCTCCAGGCATCGGTGCTCCTGCCCATGGAGATACCATGGTAGAGCAGGCATTTCCCTGCCACTCATGGAGAGGACCACAGTGGAGCAGGCATTTCACTGCAGCCTGTGGAATTAGAATTCACTACAGAAACAGATTTTTCTGAGATATATCTGGGTTTTTTTTCCATCCTGTGTGGATTCAAAAGTAGCTTGAACCTTAATCTAAAAGTGTATGAGACATGACCGCAAAGGTTCTCACAAATGAAGCAACGGAAGCTTTTCTAGAAAGTCTCAAAAGACATAGCATAATGTTTTGGGAAGACTTAAATCTAAATGCTTTCCTGTCCCATGGGGGTTTAACTGGGCTGAACTGCACAGCACATACTCCTCTCCCAGAGTCGTCAAAACAAGCTGCAGGTGACATCCACAGCATGACTCTTTTCTTTCCTGTGTACAAGAAATGCAAGCTTGGAATGCCAAATAAAAGGATTTCAAATCATCTTCCCACAGACTAATCAACAATCTTTTTAGGATTACAAAGTTTATCTCTTCCTAACATTTCAGATGTGGAAAGAAGTATCAGTAGGAGGCTGCTGGCATCTTGCTAGAGAGTGTTTAGCTCATGCTGAACCTTCAGTGGGAGTAGCAAACTTTGGCTGTAATGCTGGCGTATACTGTCAATGGAGTGATTAATGAGTCCGATGTTCTTTCTTTTGCGTTCCTTGCTTCAGACACCACAGCAGCTCCTGTTTGCATGTCACTGCTTCATCTGTTCTGCCTGTATCCCTCTGGAAAAGTTCATGGAAATGCCTTTGCTCATAGGTGGACTTTGGTTCTGAGATGCGTGCCTCCTGGTGAGGGAGGGTCAGGCCCCATAAGCACGGCACCAGCACATGGTGGTGGTAGTCGCAGAGGGGTGCAGGGTGCAGAGGGGCATGGGTGTGCAGCTGGGGATGACGTGGGGCTGCTTGGACACTGTGACGTGATGGTCTCAGTATGGTGCAGGGCATGCCCTCTGCCACCGGTGGTGCAGGTGCCCTGTCTTTTGGCCACCAGTGGATTTAACTCCATTCACCACAACCCTTTGGGCCCTGCCATCCAGCCAGTTTTTTACCCAGAGAAGTGTAAGCCCATCCAAGCCATGAGCAGCCAGTGTCTCCAGGAGAATGCCATGGGAAACAGTGTCAAAGGCTTTTCTGAAGTCTAGGTAGACAAAATCCACAGCCTTTCCCTCATCCCCTGCGTGGGTCACCTTGCCGTAGAAGGAGATCAGGTTAGTCAAGCAGGATTTGCCTTTCATAAACCCATGACGACTGGACCTGATGGCCTGGTTGCCCTGAACATGCCATGTGATGGCACTCAAGATGAGCTGCTTCATGACCTTCCCTGCACAGAGGTCAGACTGACAGGCCTGTAGTTCCCTGGATCCTCCTTCTGGCCCTTCTTGTAGATGGGCATCACATTAGCCAACTTTCAGTCAACTGAGACCTCCCCAATTAGCCAGGACTGCTGATAAAGGATGGAAAGTAGCTTGGCAAGCACTTCTGCCAAGACTTTTTAGGAGTATTTTGAGTTTTGACTGAGGTCTTCATGGTCATGGACTAGTGACTGGTGGACGATTTGGCTTTTGACAGCGCTGAAGTCATGAACAGAGCTGGTCAGAGGCCAACAACTCTGTTTTCCAGCAAGAAGTTTCCAAGTTTGGTTTTTCCATACATTTAAGAAAAACACTTATTTTTTGCAGGGCCTTGTTCTATCTGAACACTTCAGCTGCGCAGTAATTGCAGTCAGCACCTCTTCTTTTGCCAAAAGGCTACAAATTTAGTACTAAAACTGTTTTTCCTCAGTCTATCTAAGCCTCCACTGGGAGCAGTTAGGGTTTGGCCTGGCATACCAGAGAGAGATGCTGATGTGTTGCCTTCCAAATAGCTCCTGAGCTAGGACAAAGAATGGGGAAACAAGAAGGCCATTCCAATTCATCTGTATATGAAGGAGTGGCAGAGATGGGTAATGACTTCCAAATCCCCACCTCACAACACAGGGAAGAAAGGTGAGCTGATTCCTTAGCCAAGCCCTGACAGCCTGCCTTCAGGAGAGGAGGCTGGGAAACTATGATTTTAACAGGGATTCAGTAGCACTGTCTCCAGCCCAGCCTGAACTCAAGCTCCCTATCAGCCTGGAAGAAATCCTCATCCCAAATTTCTTGCATGCAAGGAATGAAGTTCACGTCTCCTCTGTGGCTTTCCATTGATTATAGAGCTGTGACTTTGCCTCCTCCCCCAAGACTGCAGCACTGCTTATGTTGCAGCTTTTGCAAAATTTTAATTACTTTTAAAATGCACTTGCTAGTTCTGATCACTCTTGAAAATGTAAGCAAGCAAGAGTATCATCTGCCGAAACAAAAGTCAGTCAGCCAGTCTTTGCTGCTCAGCTTTTGCTACCCAATCTGTTATGACTGTCACAACAAATTGTCAGACTGTCACAATAAATGGCCCAAGTTTAGGGTGTTGTTTTGTTTAGCCTTTAAATGAAATACTTTAAAGCACATTTTAGTAGCAGAGTATAATTAAAGCATAGCAAATGAATTCCCAAAGAGGAGAGTAAGTTACACAGTAGTTTAAAATTACTAGAATAGGATTTCCTATTTGGGTTTTGGTTACTTGGTGTGACTGTAAATTGCCATGGTTGGTTCCAGTTGGGAATAATGAGCAAATAAACATTGATTGAGAAATTATTGCCTGAAAACCCGCAAACTAGGAATGTAAAGATTTCATTTGCTTATTCAATTACTTAATTGATAATTACTACTCTTATGAAAGTTAAGCTAGTGCAGCCTGCCAAATATTCACCCCATTAGAGGAAGAAAACCTGGTGTTTGTTCCAAGAAATGACAATGCCTAACCTAACCGTTAGTATATTTTTCATTAAGTATTCCTCTTCTGTCTGATTTTCCATGGAGATCTGTCATTTTTCTCTTTCTCCTATTTTTTTACAGCCTGGAGTTGTATCTGAGCAGAGATACTAATTTGGTTTCAGTTCTCATTCCTTTTCCAGACACTGATGGACCTGCGGCCCTTTATAAGGTCTGTCACCACCTATCCAACCCTCTGTGTCAGCTGTCTCTACAGCTATCCCTTGTGCATTTCAACATCACACAGCATGGTCAAAACCAAACCCTTCTGAAACCATACTTTTCAAGCCTGCCTTCATCTCCCAAACCATCACCATCAGCAGCATGGGCCACACACCCACCTCGGTCATCCTTGACCTCTCCCCATTCTGACTCATAGCTACATATTCTTGTTCCCATCAAATGCTTTCAGACGGACTATCCTTTCCCACACCATGCACAGAGAGCTTCACATCCATGTCCTTGTGTTTCTTTGTCTTGGCTTCCTTCACACACACACTTTTCTTTCACACAGGAGATGAATTCCCATCGATTTCCCATCCTTCTGACTGTGTAATCATTAGTGTTTTGAATAATTTCATTAGCTCCCATTTAATTATTTTCCTTTGACTTCTTCATGACCATGTCTTTGCTTCTTCCCACTGACCTGCTTGTCATCCCCTGCCCTGTCTGGTACTCCACTAATGTGCTATGGTGCCAATTTCAATACACCTCTCTTTCCTTTTGTTCTTACTCAGTTTTCTGTGCTAATACACAAGCCTCTAGAGTATAGTGCTTTGATTAAATTTCACTGAAATTTTGAATTTTCATGCCACTATAACCAGTGTCAAGACTGCAGGCCAGAGAAAAGAGCTGCCAATAGTTTGCAACCAATGTAAGTGGAGAAGCGTTCCTGGAGTTAGTGGTCATCCTAACTCTGCTGCTGGAACGCTTGCATTTCACGCATGCCAGACTGCATAGATTTTGAGGTGGAAAGGTTTTGCCTCTTAGGACATGGCATACTGAAAAAGTTATGAGAAGAGATGAAATAGCAGTATTTCATACGGAAAATATAATTTATACTAGGCTTTCATATTTGCTTACTTTGCAAAAACAAGCAAAAATTACGGTGTTTTTCAAAATTAAAGAAGAAAGATTATTAATTATTTTGTTTAAGGAAGGCACAAGAATAGGTAAGTACACCATATAATGTAGTTAACATTAAAAATCAATGCAATTTGTTTTGAAATTGTCATAAATTAATTAATATTGTCATTGTTTATGTATACATACACAGAGATTCATTTTCTAGCCACATAATTGCATCACAAAGATTCAGAGTTCCCTTGGATATTTTATGTTTTAGCAAAGAACAAAGATGAGGACTGGATCAGGAAACCTGTACACACACAGCACTATTAATGAGCCTACTCATGCCAGAGAGGTTGCTGCTGCAAATAAGCCTTGCAGAAGCTGACCATTAGGTAAAATTTGTGAAAATATCTCCTCACTAAACCAAGTCAGCCTGCATGGGTTAGTGCACAGGATAGATCATCCTCTTCAGCAGTGCTGTAAGCTTCAGAAAGTTGGACAAATGCTTCCACGGACCTTCTTTGTCTTCATTCAGGGACCTTCTTTGTCTTGATTAAACACAGGCCATGTCTCTACATCGAGTTAAACAGCTGCAGTGCGGCCACTCAGTGGTTTTGTTCAAGACCTTGCAGGCCACAATGTGGCATGTATAACTGCAAAAGAGAGGTGGTCCCTATTGCAGAGGTCTTGGCCTCCTGATAGGCCAGAATCAAGGTCAACAGAAGAGATGTATTATCACTGCCCTTTTGGTGATGTGGAACTGGCCAGACCAGGATCTGAACCAGCAGCCTTCCTTCTTGTTTGTCTTAAGGAGAAACTGCAGCGTCCTTGGAAATGAGGGCCAGCAGAAACACTGGGATGCAGCGTAGTAAAACTATTACACTTAGTAAAATTGTTTCCACTGGCAATAATGTGTTCAGTGTCACAGAACAGCAAGAGAAAAACATGATTTGTGAATAAAGGAGTCTGAGGAAATGGGTAGAGAATCAAACCTACTAATTTAAAAACTCCTGTGAGATAGAGCTAACTAATTTCTTAGGAGAAAATGAACTACATGCAATGGCATGGCATCTTCAGTGGTGGTGGTGGGTTTCTAAAGGAATTATTTTTAAGATAGTACTTCACTGAAAAACATTAATGCTCAGTGGAAAGGCAGAGGATGGCTCTTCAGAGCTGATGCTGAGATTTCTGAAATCAGTGGAAAGGGCGCTGTATAATAACTATTGTGTTGGCTCAGTTTCACGCTGGGACAAGCAGTGTGATCTGCAGGCTGGCAGAGACCAGAAGGTGCAGTGGACCCCAACAGATCAGGTATTTAGCTCACATCAGTAGAGCGAAACTTTTGTACAAAATTGAGAATCTGACTAGTTCCCTCTGTTAGTACCTCCAGGCTTTGGATACCCAGAAAGACTGTTTTCAACACCTGGAGTCTTTAAGCAATTCCCATGCTATTTGTCAGACATGCTTGCAGAACTGATCTGCAATGCATCCAGTGTCACCTGTTTTACCCACCTACTAATGATATTATCCTCATGTTGCCCCATCTTGGATTTTCAAATGACATAGCCTTAGACAAGGCTTACCTTCCAAGGCAAGACATTCTTTACAGAAAGACAGATACATTCACAGAGGTCTGTGGCTGTGCATTGTGTCAGCAAGCGTTCAGAGCTCAGGGGAGGTTCTGTTGCTTTACATTTGCTGAATTGTTAGCTCCCACAAAATCTCTTGTTTCCTTCTTCCCTACTGGTTTTCTACCTTTTAAGCAGCCTTTCCCCCCACGCCATACTTCTGTCCTTCAGAGTACCAGCACTGAGGCATATGGAGACATGACAAGGCAGAACAGTGATCTAAACATTTAGATTAGCGTTTTCTACATTAAATGCAATTTAATCTTGGAATCTATTTCCCTTCTGTGTTTTGGATTTATTTATCCTGATCTCTGTTGTTTTTAACTGAGGGTGTTCATTTACAGAATTACAGAATTGCTGTGGCTGGCAGGCACCTCTGGATATACTCTAGCTGGCTCATCAAAGCGGGGTCTCTTGGACCAGGTTACCCAGGACCATGACTGGTCAGGTTTTTAATATCTCCAGGGATGGAGACTCCACAACCTCTCTGAGCAACCTGCTTAACTGCTTGACCACCCTCACAGCAAAAGGTGAAGTTTTTTTAAAATGTTTAAATGGAATTTACTGTAATTAAACTTGCGCCCATTGCCTCTTATCTGCTCACTGGATAAAACTGAGAAGAGTCTGCCTTCATCTTCCTTATTCCCATCTGGTTTATATACACATGTGTATGTGTATATGGCCCCCCATACCTGCCTTCTCTTCTCCAGACTGAACAAGTGCAGCTTTCTCAGCCTCTCCTGACAGACAAGTTAGCTAAGTCATTGCGCAGTACCGTGTATAATTCTGAAATATTACCCCAAATTGTATTAATTTAAATTTTGCATCTTATAAATGGTGTGAAGAGACACCAGAATAAGCCACAGTTATGATGAAGAATGGTGGGATAACCTATCTGGATATCAAGCCAGATTATTTTGGATTATGACTCCTCTGTTTAAATTAAATTGATTCCATTTCTGAAGTTTGAATTAGCCTCAATTTCCTTGGAGAATGGTTCTCTGTATTTTGTTTTCTCTTATTTCCTTTTGTCTTCTATAGCCCAATGTTTGACATTTGTATGATTTTCACACTTTAATCATGGTTTCATTGTGACTGTCAGAGGCCTAGAGGAGGTGTGTAACCATAATAAGTGAAAAGAAAATGCTGTCATTAGGATTAACTTTTGTTTCATTTTACAAAGGCGAAAATTATCAGCCAACGCTTTAAGAAGTTAAAAATGAAGCATTTTGTCTTATTTTCTCTATGCACTGCCACAAAAACAAACTCAAGGACATACACACACTACAGTCTGAAGCTGCTGACTGATTTTGACCCAAACTTTTGATTTATCTTGGTTATTTCAAAGCTTGCTTTCTTGCCTATTAGTATATAAGCAAGCCACATTACATTAAGATTTACTCTCTGTAGCTAATAGAGTTTATACCCCTAATGATTCTTATGTAAATGTAAATTAAATATCAAAAGGTGCAGGTGCTTTTAGTCCTAAATACTATCCATTCTGTTTGTAAGAAGAGGGGAGGGCTGATCTCAAGAAAAACTCTTCCTTAATCTTCTCTGTACTGGGCAGCATGTCACAGTGTTTTTGACTGGGCAGGCTGGTCATTTGCTTTTCATTTGCTTTTCAGTGCAATGAAAACATTTTATTAATTGAGTGCAAAAGTGCCTTAAGCAGCAAGGTCTGCAGTCCTGCCTTTCAGCCAGGAGGAACATTGTTTTCTCAAAGAGAATCTACTTGTGTTTGACTAGATACAGTAAGATTGCAAATATCTGACTTCAAGTAGCCTCAAACCCCCAAGAAACATAGTCAAGACACCATAAGTTTTTCCCTGTTTTGTACCTAAATGTGGTCAGATAGTGAAGACTGATATTTACAACCTCACAAGTCTAAGCCAGGTACAAGACAAACCCAGCCACCAGCCCAGTTCTTGGCTCTGACCTGGGGGAGCTGGACGGGATTACAGAGCAGTTACTACCTGCTCAACTGATGAAAGACTAATAACAAGCCCTTAGCATTGGATTAGTGACTTCTTGGATGCAAAAGGCTGAGACCCAGTAAAACCTACCAAACATTGTAAAAAACCTCAACAGAAACATTCAGTGTTTATGATTGTCCATAACAGACTGTATCAACAGCTCCTGCTTCGCAGTCCTGGTGACAGAGCATCCACTACCAGTGCATTTTCAGCTCCTTGTGCATGCAGGAAGGCAGCAGGATCAGGAACATTACTCTTCTTAATAGTTGGTTTGTGGGGAGTTGGAGGCAGTCGTGGTATTTGGCATACCATAGCACTGATCCCGCCCCCTCTCCTCGGCCCCCCCCCGCCCCATTACAAGAGAATAAGACATCTTATGGCATCAGATGGCCCAGAGGAGAGAGAAAGAAGCATGGCAGCAATGATACTTTTCTGTTTCTGGCATTGTGAGGCAGGCAGAGAAAAGGAGAGAAAGGAAAATCTGGAAGCTTAAATGATACAAGTTTAAGAAGGCAAACCCAAAAAATGTCATTGCCAGCACTCCCATGTTTTCTAAATAAACCTTGCATTGCTGATTTGCTCTTGAAAGCTTGCACCATAGCTCACGACCCAAAGAAGCAGCTTAATTGCTGGAGAAACCCTTTATTTCTTCTGCCTGGTGCTCCAAATTATTTTATAACCCATGTGTACATTGAGAGACAGAGGAGCTGTGTGCGTGGAAGGGAGATGTCATGTGCCACATGCTTATTCGTTATATGAGCAGTGGACCAGAACAAGACTTCTAGAGGATATTAGGAAGTGTGGTTACTTTATTTCCTCACTGTTGACTGGTAAACTTCTTCAAAAGTCAATTATTAGCACGTTTCTGGAAAGCCAGGCACTTTTGAAATGTGTCAGACTGCACAGTAAGGAATCTGGAAACACTGGAAATGTTTAGTAGAGTGTCTCAAAGTTTTAACAAAAATTTAGCAAACCTTTTTCAGTGAAATCTTTCCTTTGTTCAGAGATGGCAAGGGGAATTCCTTAATTATAGTAGTAGAATCATAGAATCGTTTAGTTTGGAAAAGACCTTTAAGATCATCAAGTCCAACCATTAACCTAACCCTGCCATCTCACCACTAAACCATGTCCCTAAGCACCTCATCTACCCGTCTTTTAAATATCTCCAGGGATGGGGACTCAACCGCTTCCCTGGGCAGCCCGTTCCAATGCTTCATAACCCTTTCATGTCTTTCCACAGGTGAAACTTGTTACCTTTGCCTACTGGCTTCTCTCCAGCTGAGGAAGTCAAGCAGTGCAGGCTTCCTGAAATGTGGTGGAAAAAACGACTGGTTAGAGATGCCAGACTGTGACTGTGGCTATTACATAGCAGCAAATTAACTAACAGGTTTATGAAAACATCCTTAGCCACACCACACAGAGGTGAGTTTCTCCATGAAGAGAACTGGGAGGGGAAATTGCTCTCTGTCCCTTTCCAGTTGCATACCACCATGGACTCATCCACTAAATACATGTAACACGGTTCAAGGCAGAACGGTTCTTGGTCTTTCCCATCCTCTCCCCTTTGACTTGCTCTCTTGCATAGCAGATGCTTGCCCAGGGACACAGAGAAGCAATTTCACTTGGTCCACGTGGCTGCAGATGGGATGGTAGATGAGGTTGCTCACAGAGCCCTGCACTAGCATCCCCCACCCAGCACCTCGATGTCACTTCTGGACCCGCTCAGGCCAAACTTTCACTGGGGTGCACAGGGGAGTGAGGAATCTGAGAAACAAAGTCCTGTGCACCTCAGGCACTTCTACCTACAGCAGCACTCGCGCTGCCGCACGTCCCAGCTTCAGCGTTGAGGCCTTGTGTCAGCACACGGCCGCACCATCGCCTCAGCTGGAAAGCTGTCTTGAATAGAAAATACAACATCTCCAGGGCCCTCCTTCCCGACTTCAGTTCCTGTAGCTTTACTTTAATTACTGGAACTTGTTTTGCAATTAATTAGGTCATTTTACTTTCTAGCTTATTCAGTTTTAAAAATGTTTTGACTGCTCTTATTTGTCTTTCTTTACTAAATGTGGGAGCAAACTGCTGTGATATCAGTACTCTGTATAAAAAGCAGCCTTGAGATATAGATCCTCATCAATTTTTATTCCATCTGAACAAAAAAAGGCAAAAAAAGTACATATAAGTTTTGGAAAGTTTAAATGACGGAAGGTAGTCTATAATGAAAATGTTTCGGTGGAAGGACGTTACATCACTTTTTTTTTCTAAACAAGTACTATTTTTATTTTCCCACACATACTACCATTACAAAGTGAAATAAATTGTAATTCTCAAGTGTCAGCCCTGGGATTATTTGGCATCTTATCTGCATATAATGCTGTTCTGATGCATGCATACACCTGTCTTTGTGCATCTGTGTGTGTGAATGGTATGGGGGAAGACTTCGCTATGCCTCTCACAGTGAAAGAAAGGAAGGCAGGTTGACACCAGTAAAAAACTAGCCTTTCACCTAACATTAAATTCGCAGATATCTATGGATCTCAGCTGAGGATCTGGCGCAGCGTGTTTGTTGTCTCCAGATAAATCTGCCTGGTATGAGCTTACTCTGTATGAATGAGAGTGAAACTAAGTGGTCCCCAAAAGCAAGAGGTCTATGACAGGCTTGCAAGAGCTAAAAGCCTGTGACTGGATGGATGTGAGCTTCATCCTGGTATACTATGATTTGACTTGTGAGATGTGCAGCATCAGCCCTGTGAGAGTTGCTCAGGGAGAAAATAACATCTGCTGTATGACTGGCTGGCAAACCCTTTTTGTAGTTATAATCAAGCAGCAATTATTTTGTTGGAGTGTAAACAAGATAAACAGTCCATGAATTAACAACTGCAACAACACTTCTTATTTCCCTGCTGGAGCTGTATAGCAGGGCCTAAAATACATCTGATGCTTGCTTTTAAAGCAGCTCCAGTGAAAGCTGGACCAGAAGAGACTCTTCTGGATTCACTGGAGCTAATACTGCTACTCTTACCTCTGCAGAGCTCAGACCCTTGTGCCCTGACCAGAGCTTCCACCCTGCTGTTTTCCAGATTGCCTCCACCTCTCTCAAACCTCAGGGTCAAACGATCCCTCTGCTGCAGCAATTTCTATACAGTTTGTTTTGAGAAGAATATGGTTTCCACCAAATTTAGCTTTTTCAAACTCTGCCCCATTGAGAATGATTTCCTAGGGTCATTTGGCAGGCCGTGGTTATGAACGGCTGTTGTGCTATTTCCCTTGGCTGACTGCAGTGCTTGTGACCTGAATGAGGGCCACGGGACCCCTGCAGGTGAGCATTGCTGGCAGCAGGTTCAAACAGCGGCCTTGAGAAACACCTAAATGTTAAAGCTGGCCTCTTCACTTGGCTACTTAAGCCCATGACACCTGTTGGTCTATCATCTACTTCAGCCTCTGAGAGTCCCTTTGGTGTATTTCTTTATGTTTCTTATTTGTTGAGGATCAGCTTGAGCTGTTTTGCTTTAACTGCACAGACAAATGTTTTGGTATGAGTCATCTGGCACTTTAACACATTTTATTAATATTGCTTCATAAGTGTGAAACTCCTTATCTGCAGCCAGTAGATGTCTTTCTATATTTTCCTTCTTTCACTTTATTTTGCTTTAAACTTTCTCCATTTCTTACCTTCTGCTTTAAATTTTTCACCAGCAACTTTCCTTTTCTTCCAGGTAATGCACATGTGTTATACCTCCCACCGTCTACAACTTTCCCTGTTTCTTTGTTCAGTTGGACTTTTTAACAATTTTGCCGTATGAAAGGATAGTGCTTATAGAAGGGTGTTACAGGTGGGTCCTGGAGGGAATACTGCAGGTATGCTGTAACTCTGTGTTACAATGGAGGCTAAAATGGGTGAAATAACGGTCCCTCCTTGCCTGAATACGTGTGAAGAAAGCAGAGGGGGGAAAAAAATTGTTCGGAAACAAAATGCTGTACATCAGCTGGCATGATTCCAATAACTTTTCTAAAGCTAAACAATTTACCCAAGCTGAGGATGGGCCCTAGAAGTTTCTGAAGTAAGAATAGAGCACTCTTAGAAGCATGCATATTTGAGTAGGTATTTTATAGAATCATAGAATCATAGAACTTTTTAGGTTGGAAAACACCAGCTGTTGATCCGAGGTCTTTTTCCACCAGGCAGCTTTCCATCCATTCTTCCCCAAGCCTGTAACATTGTGACCCAAGTGCAGAACCTGGCATTTGGCTTGTTGAACCTCATACAGTTGCCCTCATCCTGTTGATCCAGCCTGTTCAGATCCCTCTGTAGAGCCTTCCTACCCTCAAGCAGATCAATGCTCCCATTCAACTTGGTGTCATCTGAAAACATACCGAGAGTGCACTCAATCCCCTCGTCCAGGTTGTTGATAAAGATGCTGAGCAGAACTGGCCCCAACACTGAGCCCTGGGGAACTTGTGGGCCACTTGTGACCAGCCGCCCGCTGGATTTAACTCCATTCACCACAACCCTTTGGGCCCGACCATCCAGCCAGTTTTTTACCTAGAGAAGCATATGCCCATCCAAGCCATGAGCAGCCAGTGTCTCCAGGAGAATCCCATGGG
>NW_009259102.1:1247689-1281491 GCF_000687185.1 Egretta garzetta
TGCGCTGGTGCCCCTGAACATGCCATGTGATAGCACTCAAGATGAGCTACTTCATGACCTTCCCTGCACAGAGGTCAGACTGACAGGCCTGTAGTTCCCTGGATCCTCCTTCTGGCCCTTCTTGTAGATGGGCATACATTAGCCAACTTTCAGTCAACTGAGACCTCCCCAATTAGCCAGGACTGCTGGCAAGTAGCTTGGCAAGCACTTCTGCCAGCTCCCTGAGTACCCTTGGGTGGATCCCATCTGGCCCTATGGACTTGTGTGTGTCTAAGTGGTGTAGCAGCTTGCTAAAGTTCTGCTTCCTGTCCTTGTCTTGCAGCTCAGGGGGCTGGGTACCCCAAGAACAACTGGTTCTGAAAGACTGGGGCAAAGAAGGCATTAAGTAGCTCAGCCTTTACCTCATCTAAAGGCCCTTCCCTTCCCTTCCCTTCCCTTCCCTTCCCACTGGCCACATGTCTAGGCTCTTCTCCAACAGCTATGAGAAAGGTAAAAGTCAAAGTAAAAGAGGAAAAATCACAGACAGAGGCAGGGTTGTTGAGAGGGGGCAGTAACTCAAGGTTTCAGCAGAAAAGGTATAAAATTGTCAAAGAAAAACAAGGAAACAAAGCAGAGGGAGTTGGGTTGAGTGCTTTTTTGTAAGCGGTCAGGTTATTAGTGCACCAGCATGCTGCTGCTAGTAGATTTGGTGCCTGCCCAGCCCAGAAAATACCCTTTGGGGGTCCTATGAGGCTGGTGAGGAAATGGGCACAATTAGCCTGTTAAATCCTAGCTGCCTTTTATGTGTGTTGAGTCATTACGTAATTGCTTTATACTTTAAAGTTCTTTATGTCTTTTACATGCAGGGGTCTCTGTGTGTGGAGCTAAAAACAGCTGTACAAACTGACCCAAGAGAAGGTGGCAATAAGACCTCAACAGACAGGAAAACAAATAATGGAAGAAAATTTCTCTGAAACAATTTGTCACTTCTATATTTGTTGAAATAAAATGCAAAGCTACCTGAAATGACATTTGGCCAGCAAACTCTTAAAAGTCTGAAGTAATCTTAAGAGGTGTTTTCCAGCAAAGAACACGCAATACTCACTGTGCAAACGGTATTCAAACAGATAGAGCAGTGCCATGGTAAGCAAGCTCCCCTTGACATTTCCTGGTAAACCTGTGCCATCCACAACAGCCATGCTGCTGTTCCTGTACTTACTCTGGATCTCTTAAATGTTATTCCGTAATTCTGCACTTCACTTTTTCAGGATTAGAGGGGCTAGAAGGAACAGTGTGTGTTTCCTCTGTGTGCCTTTGGTGTATCATAGCAACTAAATAACTTTGTGCTTTTAAGTTGGTTATATTCTGCTTGCAAAGTATCCTGAATCATTAAACTGACCCAGAAGCGGGTCAGTAATACATTATTAAGCCCTTTCACCCATCTGTTTGTCACAGCTATTTGGGTGTGTGTTGGCTAGTAATAGTAACAATGCTGATGCCAGGTTTTGCAGTCATTGCCTTTACCACGTGTAGAAAAATGCCAGGACAAATAAGCCTGAATACTGGCAAGACCATCAGCCTTAAAATTCGTCATGAACCAAAAGCTTCCTTTAGGTGCAAATATTTTACTCACAACGAGTGCAGAGGAATCCAAGTGAACTATTAAGTGTCCTGGAGTCCAGAAATAAGCATTGGTTTGTGCTCTGTTTTGACTGCTGCTAGTTGAATGCTATGATGCAAATAGTGCCATGTGGGAGAAGCCCAGTAGAGATGACAAATATTGAAGTGATTTGTTCAGTGTTGAGTCTGTATGTACAGATTTCTTTCACTGGCAATGTAGATTCCCAGTAGGTTTAATAAATTCATATTTCATTCAGGGTTTATTCTCCTCCCTGCCCATTTCCGCTGCTGCTGCTTAGCTGTGCTGATGGAAAACATGAAAAGTGTATAAAAATTCTAAGGCAAAATTCTCTGAAATGTCTTTTACCAGATAGTTAATAAATATTTCATTCAGAATTTTTATATGGAAGCTCTAATTGCTTGCTGAGCAGTTCTGGTGTCAAATTTGGAGACTAAAAGTTATCACTGGAAAAATAACTGGTCCAGAGTAACGTGCATTTCTCACAGCAATGTTTATCATATAGTTATGAATACCATCTCCAATACATCATTACTGGAACAATTTCTAAACCCTATGATTCAAAATCTAATACCCGGAATGGATCTGATACTACATCTACATGTGGCTGTCTAAAGTCATCACCGATATAAGATTCCTGATTTGACATCAGAGAGATAATAAATGCAGAGAAATAATATAGGAGTTTCTAACAACCGCATGGAAAATTATCTCAATTGTTTATTGTATTTACCTGAAATTAGCTGGTATGGGCTACAGTCTGATCTCTGAAAGTCCATTATAACTAGAAATTAGGAGGATATTTATGCTGTAATAATTATTGGCAACTGAGATATGAATCCTTCATATCCTCTAATCTCCATCCCAAACAAATGATGAGGATATAGATATATTTACTATTAAAATATAGAATAGTCCTGTAAGTAGTTATTGAACAAAGATTTTTAAAAGCCTCATTCGTTATGGTGATGCTACAGTTTTCTTAAGTTCTCTGTAAAGAAGTCTGCATTATCTTAGATCATTGTGAAATACTGAACAGTTAATGTATAGCATCATGAACAAATCTGTTTATAAATACAAACACTGCACACAGGACCTCTATAAAATGTTCAGTCAGACAACTGATATTTATAGCTTGCTGTATTTAAAAACCATTGCTTTTACAAGCTTATAATTTTAAAGATTTATTTAAAAAACAACTTGCTCACTTGGAGAAAAGTGTTCTGCTATAAACATTATCACCTGACAAATACCACACACTGATTTTGGACGCTGACTGCAAACCTCCAGAATGACTTGGTTTTGTTAGGGTTGATCGCCTCATGCAGTTGTGGCAGAGGATTATTTTCTCAGCTGCAACTCTTGCAGTCATGCATGACTGACTTAGGTGGAAGAATTACTATGAGGAGTGTTTTCCTTACTTAAAACATCCTACTCTTACAGTGGAAGTGTAAGATACAGTTCTATTTGTAAACAACTGAAGTGTAATATCTGCAATACATCATGTAAAGGTATAATCACTGTCAAAATGACAAGGCAACATTACAGAAAGTGACTGCTATAATTGACAGAGATGGTGATCAGGCTCTGAAACTGTTTTCTGATTGCATATTCATGATTCCTCTCTATAGTATGCTACAGTTACTGTGTGAGTTATTCTAGGCGGATGTTTTAATATGACTAGACTGACACCTTGTACTTTGAGATTTGCAAGTCTAATCTTTAACACTGTTCCCTCCACTTTTTTCCAAATGTCTAACTCTTGACACATGGACTTAGTTGTGGGACACATCAAAGAACACATCAAAGCATGCAGGAGTGCACCGAGCAGTTGCATCCATGTTGCCACACCGGCGGTGGCCCCCTGCCCCTGTGCAGCCGGCCGTGCCAGCAGCTGTCAGCAGCTGGTGAATGCTCATTCAGCTGCAGGAGAGAAAGGTGCTCTAACACATGCCTGTGAACAGATCGTTCTTCTGAGTCGCCCTCTGGCCTTGGGTAGCTCTTTGTAAGCTGGCTTTTTTATTACCTCGTTACTTGACTCATTTAGCTTTTAGGCAGCTACTTCCAACAGGCGGTGCCATAACCACAACAGTTACCAGCAAGTCAATTGCAAAGGTGTGGAGATTTGCAGAAATAAACTCCTACATCTGTCTTGTGCGTAAGTAGAAGGCAATGCTCTCTCTCCTTTTCCGATGGCAAATATTACATTTTTATTTAAGCTCAGACAGGAGTTTGGCAAGAACAAGGCAAAGACATTATCTGTTCCTATTCTTTCGTTCATTGTTTGCATTTCTGACACAGTCAGAAGAGTTGGGCAATTTTCCAGATAAAAGCTGGGTTTTTTTTCTTTTCCCAGGAAGTGACAGTTTATCAAGAACTGAAGCTCTACACAAGAACATTCCTGGAGTTTTTCCACACTGTGTAAATACAAACACAGTGAGCCAGAAAGGAAGTGACTGTAAGGGACATTTGAGAAGAACGTGCAAGAAGATAGATGAGGGAATTGCACATTAATGCATGCTTGCTCCTTCTTTGATCCTACTGTTAAATGTACATGGGAAAGTTTTAACTTGACCTCAGAAAAAATAAAGGGTGGGGTTTATAATCTTAAAAATATCTTGTGCAATGCGGAACTACTAATTTCTACCCACCTCCATTCAGGAGCAGAGAAAGTGTATAATGAAGGGTGTAATTCAAGGCTCAGGCATGTGAGGGATTCTGAATTTACTGTTGTTTTGTCCACTTACTGTCTTGTCTTATCTTTGACCATCCTCAAATCACATGCTTGCTATCAGCTTCCTGGGTGTTTCTGCCTGTGTTTTCATGGGAGAAAATACAGAAACCTTACATCCCCTAGTGTGGCTCTCTGTGCAGTGCACATCCAAAAGCCACTATGCACCGTGACCATAAGAATTTGAACATTGTCTTTTGACTTAAATATGTTTCTGATTCAAAGAAGAAAGAGGTCCCCATCTGCAAAGTGGACAAGCCAGCAAAATGCTGCACAGACTCCTTAAAACTCATGGTTGTGCATGAGGGAAAATGGCCAAGCTAAAAGGTCACTTTGATTTTTTATCTCCTTGTGCATCTACTGGAAACACTTCTGTATTTGTTGTACATTAAGCATGACTAAACCACATGACTGGAGGATCTGCTGTACCTAAGATTAAGGCAATAGTTCCCGGTATTTTGACAAAACCAGTCAGATGCAAGCCTAGACCCAGTTAACCTGGGTTTGAGATATTTGCAGAGAGCCAGCCAGCCAGAGAACACTGTTGAGTCTGGTCCTATTATAGGGAAAAATTCATATGGCAACACCACAGACTACTTGCAGCGTTTCTAAGGTTTCAGTTCAGCTTGCAGGAGCAGCCACAAAATTATTCAGCTGACCAGAGAGCTTTGCTTGTTAAGCTTGGTTTTGATGCATGCTTAAATGGGAGAATAATTTAAGAAGATGGATGGGACTCCAAAAAATCTGCTCCTTTTAGGATGCAGCATGCAACCTTTCAAATGTCTCCCTGTTCTCCCAGAGTCCAGACCAACTGGCAGCTGGATAGAAAGAGCAAAATTACACAAAATGTTCAAGCTGATCAAACCTCACCGTTACGGTCTGAATGACTTTTTGGTCTGCCTGTCCCCTACTGTAGAGGCCTACCCCCACTTTTGCACAGGCTGTAAGAGCCTTCGGTAAGGTCTGTGTTCAGTGGTGGCATCTACTCGCTTCTTCTGAGCATTTTTGTCCTTTAGTGCCCTCAGAGAGTGGCTACCTCTCCTTTTCTCAGTAGGGCATCATCTGGCACGCTGCTTAGCTGCTGCTTTCCATACACTCTGCTCTGTCTACTAGTCGCACGGCAATGACCAGAAGTGCTCTTCACCACTCCTGACCCACAAAGGGCTTTTTCCAAAACCCAACAGTCGCACAATCTCCACCATGGAATGGATACCAGGATGCAGCTGCCGGGGCAGAACGTCTGTGACCATCCTGTATTTACATTAAAGTGTATGAAGCAGGAAATGTTCAGCTCGGAGCCTGCATTGGTATTTCCTTGGGAACAGTCCAGATAGGTGAGACAGCAGCTTTTAGTTAAGGATACGTACCTCTCTGCTTGTTCCCTCCACATGCAGTATGTAGCCACGGTGTCTTCCCTGGGAGCAAAGCCATCTTGGATTTCTGGGTTGGCTTCTCTTAGCCAGCAGCACAGACATTGGAAACAGGCCCTACAGCCAGCAGGTGACCTTTTAGTGTCGATGCAGCCCAGGCCCTAGGGCTGAATGATTCCCAAAATAATTTGAAGTTCTATTGTGGCTTGTGTGGGACTGTCATGGTCCCTTGAGTACTACTGCTCTGAAATAAACAAACAGAGCTGGGCAGGCACTGGAGTTTCTGTTTCACATTAATGTGTGGCTTTTCCAAACCTGGGCAAAACATCCACTTTCCAGTTGGGTGGAAGCTTCAAAAAAGTGTAACCTCCTGCCTTGTTCTATCTAAAATGTTTAGTTATCTTTTATGTTTGGATGTTATGCTTTGATTTTTTTTTTGTTTGACTTCTAAATTTTACTTCTTTGCAAATAAATACACATACAAATATTGAAGAATGTTAAAAGAAGTGACAATTTCTGGTTAGCACCAGAACTGACCTCTCCCAAAACACCACATAGTTGTGATTGTCCATCACAACTACAGTCATTCCAGTATTTCATCCAAGCACCTCATTTCACCGATGTTAGTGCAATGTGTTGTGAAAGGTGCCTGGAATATGGGTTCCAAACACCAGTAACACAATTAGACTGGTAAGGGACATTTCTCCTATATTTCCATAAACAAGGAACAATCAGTGTGTTGGTAGATCCTCCTGGCACTAAAATAGTGCTAATTCAAGGCTTTCCTCTCTGCTCAGTATGGTCACATTCATTGCATAGACACTGGTCTGGAGGGTATATGTACCATCCAGAAATCCACATGGTAGCACATGCTCCTATCTATCGTGAGGATCAGGACAGATCAGCTGCATCAAACACTGCCTGATTCCCCGTTCAGTCCTTCATCTTTCTGTTTCTGGATTTCACAAGCTACTTAATCTCACAGTTCCTTAACTTTTGTGATTGTAATGCGGTCTTTGTTCTGATCCAACCCTGTTAGTCTCAGCTTCAGGAGGCAGGGAAGAGAAGTAATATACCAGTGAATTTCCTGCTCAGAATACAGCTGGGTTTTCTTTTCAAAATCACAAGACATCAGCTGTAGTTAATACTGCAGAAATTTGAGTACTTGCATCACTGGATCCATTTGGAAGACATGAAGCCAGAAGTCTGCAGAACTTTCACTGCAGGGAATCTGTTTACCCTTCTGGTTCGCAGGCGTTAGCACCTTCCAGAGAGCCTCTTAGGCAGAGCAATCCTTGTAGCTGCTTTGGCTGGAGAACTGACTCCAGCATTTGGAAGAGGGAATTGCCTGGTTTGCTTCTCTTCTGTGACTGCTGTAGGCACTGCAGTGCCTGATGGTGTGTCCAACTATTTCATGTGCTGTCAGTGCTTCTGTCAAATCTTGCCATTCTACCAGTAAACCAGAACCTATACAGTGACTTGATCAACTTTTTGGGGCTCTGGATTTATGTTAAATCTAGTTTTCCTTTGTTTAGGTGGTGTTTTAAGGACACTGTACTAGAAAGACTTAGACATCCCTTTCCAGGTGAAGCTTGGTTGTTATGTTGTGTGGGAGAGGGGGCATTAAAGTCCTGTTAAAGGACTTGGATGTCCCATCTCAGGGTCCAGGAGGCAAAATGTGTCTGCATTGAGAGACATCCTGATAAGACAGGAAAAATAGTATTATAAAAAGGAAAAAGTGTTACACATGAAAAGGCCGATGTGTCTGAAGAACATAAATGAGACAATTCCTAACAGAAGACTACCCATTAATATTGCTCATTGAGAGACCATCTGACAGGGTTGTTGGTTATTGCCAAAAAGTCTCAAACTTCTGTTGTGAAAGAGAATCAGTGTAAGCACCATTGTAACACAGACCCTCTTATGTTGTGGTAGGTATCAGTGCATCTGCAACATTCATGAAGTGCAGCAGTACCTCATATAACACAAACCAGAGTTTTATTATGCTATAGCTTGTGTACAATAACTCTTGCGTTATACATAAGGGCGCAGCCAGTCCATTATACTGCAACTATTGACCTTGAAATAAACATGGGGGTATTCTTTTCCCCCTGTCTGTGTGATCTAGAAAATATTTGTGATCATGCACATTTTGGAAGAGGTGACAACAAGGAAGATAATTTTTATTAGATCATGATGTATTTTTGCAGCTGTACGGGTTTGCGTGGCCAGGTTTTGGTAGCGGGGGGGTGGTGGAGGGGGGTGGGTACAGGTGTCGCTGCTGTGAGAAGCTGCCAGAAGCTTCCCCTATGTCTGATAGAGCCAATGCCAGCCAATGCCAATGCCAAGCCCATCAGTGAGGTGGTAGCACCTCTGGGATAATGTATTTAAGTAAGGGGGGGAGGGGCTTAAAAAATCCCTGTGTGGCAGCAGCTGGAGAGAGTAGTGAGAAAATGTGAGAAAAAACACCCTGCAGCCCCCCAGGCCGATGCAGCAGGAGGGCAGGAGGAGCTCCAGGCACCGGAGCAGAGATTCCCCTGCAGCCCCTGGGGCAGCCCATGGTGGGGCAGGCTGTGCCCCTGCAGCCCAGGGAGGCCCACGGGGGAGCAGATCCCCACCTGCAGCCCAGGGAGGACCCCACGCTGGAGCAGGGGGGTGCCCAAAGGAGGCTGTGACCCCGTGGGAAGCCCGGGCTGGAGCAAGCTCCTGGCAGGAGCTGTGGCCCCGTGGGGAGAGGAGCCCAGGCTGGGGCAGGGTTGCTGGCTGGGGGGGGGGGCCCCCGGGGAAAATTGGGAGTGAAGTTGAAGCTGGGAAGAAGGGAGGGGTGGGGGGAAGGTGTTTTAAGATTTAGCTTCTATTTCTCATTATCCTACTCTGACTTGATTGGTAATAAATTAAACTGATTTCCCCAAGTCGAGTCTGTTTTGCCCATGACGGTAACTGGTGAATGATCTGTCCCTGCCCTTATGTTATACTTTCTCCCCCTGTGTCCAGCTGAGGAGGGGAGTGATAGAGTGACTTCGGTGGGCACCTGGTGTCCAGCCAGGGTCAACCCATCACAGTATTTCTACCACTATTTAAAGATGTTGTAAATTGATATGAAACATTACACATTTTGAAATTATAACCTGATAAAGTTTATTCTGTTAGTATTAACAGCCTTATCAATTTTTAGCACACACTAGAACTTTTTTGGGGAAAAAACATCCATGGTAAAATGCCGTTTGTGAAAAATTGATATGTTTTGTAGAATTTTCCAAATTTTGACAAAAAAGGACAAGAAATTAAAGCCTTTTTTATTTTTGTTATGTCAAAGCATTTCATAAATGTCAAAACAGCTTTTGCCTCAGTTTATAGAGTGTACTAGTGTGCTGTATGTGTATATCAGTATATTATATCAGTATATGCTTAATATGTATATTATATCAGTATATGCTTAATATTCTTCCTTTAAAGTTTTATAATAGGGTGTTCATATGGATCTTATGACTTTTGATTTCTATATGAAGTAATATTTTTTAGCTAACTGCTAGCAAAGTCTGCAGAACACAAATTGCATTTAATGAGGTGGGGTGTTTTTTGTGAAGAACTTATGATGCACAATTTTTCCCACAAGATGGCAGTGATGAGTTGTGAAATTTACGGGAAAAGCCGCAGAGAGACACAAAAACCTCTGTGAAAACAGACGATACAGGTTTGATAAGCCAGCGAGAATGAGGGTATTACAGAGTCATAGGGAAAGCTCCAGCTTTAGTTCACTCTTTTGTGGCCAGGCAGAGCAGCATGTATTTTATTGTAAGTAAGATCATACACCATGGTGCTTTTTGATAGCAAGCCAAAATTGGCTGCAAGATCTAATTACAATCACATAAGATACTCTTTAACTGAAGTGTGTGTGTTTGTGTGTACAGATTTCTCTCTCACATACATATTTCTTTATTCATATGGCTATAAAGTGCTCACATATGAAGTCTGCTGTTAACTGAATAGGAAGAACCCACAAATTATTTTGCTCCGGGGAAAAAAAAATCAAGCAGAAAAGGCATTGGAAATGACAAAAAAGAGGAAGTCAGTACAAATGCAATGACAAATATGTGTTAGGGAAGTGGTATTTTATTAAGAATATTAATTAATATTTTATTGTGACAAATCTTGCTCTGAATGTCATTCTAATCAACACTGAAGTATCCATAAGTCATGAGATGCTGCATAGCAGTGAGTTGTCATAAACACACAAAAAAGAGCCTGTTCAGTCATGATGGGAACCATCACCAGAATGAACACAGCGATCTTCCCTATTCCTAACTGAGAAACACAAACACATTTTCCCACCGTCATCATAAAAATCCTGCAATTCTTTTCATCTCTAATTTAATCTAAGCTTGGCAAGAAACCAAGTGGGAGTAGGGAAGCCAAAACTGCAAATCCCGAGCCTTAAGCAAAAGCTGATATTTCTTCCCCTTTTTCATATGAATCAGGGCAGCTTGAACTGTGTGTCTCTCTACACATACATGCATGCACACAGACATGCACCCACACTCTGACTATTTCCAGGTTTTCCAATCCTATTTCCCAGCAAAATGGACACCTATATTCTTACATATGAATACTACGACAATGCAAAGAACAAATATTTTCTGAAGGTGTCAATAGTGAGTAGGTCTCCATCTGATGAAAAGCAGCAGTCTGCAGCCACAGGGAACAATGCCAGGGAACAATGCCAGCTTACAGTGTCTCAGGAGCTGTCTATGTGGTTTAGACACCTACCGAAATCACAGCTGTCTATACAGTATGGCAGATTTACTAAAGGTAATATAAAGTCTTCCTGTGGGATTTGTACATCCAAATAGATCACAGCTAAAGTGAAGAATGGACATTCAAAAATCATGGTTTGGCCCCATCCAGCACGTACCCTTGCTGAAAAAGGGTCACACTCAGATACCTGTGTCTTTCCAAAACATGAGTGGGCTGACTGAGGACGTCTGCTTCCAGCATAGCAAGGAATTGTAGCTGAGACAGCAAACAGACCCTTGATACATTCTTTCAACATTGCAAAGTCAAGTTACTTTGCAGCTTCAAGATGGGTTTCAAACAAGGTGACATTATTACCGTGTCAAGTCAAGAACCAGCTTGCCCTTCAGAAGCAAGGGGAGCTGTCAAACAGGTTCAAAGCCAGCAATGCAGCAAATGTGGAAGGAAATTATTGGCTTTCTCAGCTGCTGTAGAGTGGACAAGAAGAGGTATGGTAAAGTGAAAGGGACAGGAAGAGATTGAGCTGAGCCTTTGTATAGCCCTAAGATGCCCTGATTGTCCCTCCATCGCTATTACTACACTTGGGCTTAAAAGAGTACTGTGATTTACAGAAATAAATGTTTAAAGGTCAAAAAAGACTGTGGAAGTCATTTCCCTATTGTTGAACAAATATGGATGTAGGCCATGGCTTATATTGCTTGCCTAAGCTGTTGGGAAAGAAATTCCAATGGGAAGGTTGTTCCACAAGTTGCATAACATGTTCCTGCCCTGAGAGTGTGAGAGCTTTTGCTAGTCTCTAGCATAGTTTTTCTTATAATCTATCATCTGTATTTGAAATCCGTTTTGCTGCCAATGACATACAGGAAGAACAAATGGTCATGGTTCTCTTTATATAAAAAGATGCATTTATTTCAGGAAAATTGCCTTATTCTTCTACATGTCTTTTTAATATTTACATTAGATTAAATCTAGTGTTCTTTCAACCCTTTGCTACCTTTTCTTTTCTTAAGCCTGTTTCAAGCTCTTCCCAGCTTGTCACGATACTTTTTCAAACATGGTGCCTGGAAACAGATGCAGTACTCCTGGAGTCAATGCTTCTGACTTCACTGAGGAAGGAGTTTCCTGTATTGTTTTTGCTGAAGTGCCACTATAATTTGGGATTTGTTGCTTGGGTTTTTTTTTCACTATTGGCTAATGACCAAATTCTCACTTGCTGTGTAACTGCTACTTCATGGAAGGCTTTGAAGGCTGATTTATACTTCCTGTAGATCTGTTTCTTGATCTTGACCACAATAACTTTTTTCTTGAAGATATTTTATGGCTTTCCTGCTCTATGCAAATTTTTATTATCTCTTTTCTCTAAGACTTAGATCCCACTTCTGCTGAAATCATCAACAGTTGTACTATTCTCTCAATGAAAGTTAAATCAAGTTCTGAATGACTAAAAGCTAATTGATGCATTATTTAAGTATTACACTGGCAAATGCAAATAAGGCACAGGCTGTATCCTGGCTTTTTCTTGGTATGCTTTAGTTTTTACCTCCTACAGAACAAAAGTGACTGTCGGATACCTTTATGTCTTCAAAAACACTTTGTTGTAACATAGAAAGACTGAGAGGATTTTGTTTGCTGAAGTGAAAGCTTAGTTTATAGATGTCAGATGTGTTTTTTGACTCATTACAATGCCAAACTGACACTGGTGTTTGGATGACTCAGACAAGAACGGGAAGAGTTTGATTTCCACAAATACCCTGCTTTATTGCATTGGAGTAAGCTGTTTTGATATTTTTTCATTAAGGTTGTTTAGGGTTTTTAAAGTATATTAACATGAATCATGAGTATCTATTTGCATTCTCTCCTTTTCTGAGCTTTTTAGTCTGACTTTGGACCTGCAGATGTAGCTAAAGGCAGACAAAGCGAGAAATTATAACACAATTTAGCTGTGCAATGGAGTTAAAAGCAAACCAAGCAGACCATAGTTTGTACACATCAGTTTATCAGATGAAAAATTCATCTTCGCTCCTGAAATGAAGTGCCTGCAAGAAAAAACACAGAAGCTGAAGTTAAAAAGAAGTTACCTAAAATGTACTTCCACTTCTCTTCTGCCATGGTTTCATCTCTTTGATATAGAATTTATCTCATTCAAATGCAGGCTTCCACATGGAAATCACTATTGCTGTACAAAGGAGCAGTTTTCTTACCCTTTCCATGTCTACATTACAGCCTTTAAAAGGGTTTGAAAGTTTTACCTCCATTGTGAGTTAAAATCTTTTGACTGCATTGTCCCAGAATGAAAACATACTCATAAAAAACTCTCCATAAAGCTTTGGAAATACATTTTTATAAAACCTGTATTCCTGACAAACTTAGTAGCATAACAACTGTTGCAAAGTACAGTTGAAGGATGTAGGAATAGAAGTGACTTCGGTGCTTTTGATTCTTATATTTGTGAATACAAAGTACATCTTCAATGTGATGTTTCACATGTTGTTTGCACTATCTCATAAGCTTGTGGTGGCTTGTAGTTAAGATGGAACAAATAGAATTGGCATGTTCTTCCAAATTCCTGATGAGGAAGCTGGATTACAAATTGAAGGGAATGGTGATGAAATGAATGATATAAGTAATTCTGTTGCTTTTCATATTTGCACAAGCATAAACAAGAACAGAAATTGCTCAGCTTTCCTCATTGGAGAATGATATTTTCTTGTGTGTATTACACTGTAAACACCCAAAAAAGCAATATACAAAAGTTTCCGTAATTCATGTTCACACATCGCTTGGTTTTGGGAAGGAGAAGGCTGAATCTAGGATGTGACTCAGACTCATATTGTAAAGAAAGTGAACAAACTGATTTAAAGCACCATTCTACTTTGAAAATATATGGTCTCATGGGCATTTTATTTATCTCTTAATCATCTCTTAATTTGGGCCACTTAGAAGTAACATTAAAACATTTTATGATAGCTGGCTCTGAAAAGTTCTTGGAACTTGAAAGTGAAAGTTTGCCCTTTACATTTCACCAGAAATAAGGATTCTGAGATCACTAGTTTTCCAGCTATTCTGTCGATACCAAGTCAAGAAGAGGATCTAACCCATTCTCCCAGCTATGTTCATATACTGATGGGAAAAGAATAAAAGTATTTTCTTCACATAACACTACCAGCAACTCTCTGAACACAAACAAGGAGTAAAGCTACCAGTACTTTTATGATAATTTTCTAAATTAGAAGTTTTATAAGTAGCACGAAACAAAGAAAGAGGGGGAAATAATGAATTTGGTATTGCTCAGTGGATTCAAGAGTCCTGTTAGATTTTTAGCCTACAGCAAGCAAAATATTTTCTCCCTCCCTCAGGTATTCTCAGAATTTCAGCCTGCATTTGAGTGAATCTTAGATTTTTCCAAGCTCTACCTTCTTCTGATTGAGACACTCCACATTTTTTTAATTATTGCTTACAAGTTGAAGAGATTGACCAGGATATGTAAAAACTTCACAAGGTCCTGTAGAAACGCAGAGCAAAAAGACATTGCAGCCTGCAAAAGAGATTACTGCCCTCTCTGAGGAATGTGGCATGGAGTAAATTTTTTTAAAATGTATGGCTAAAATTCGGTGACAATTCTGCCTTTCTTCCTTGTTATTTTCTGAGAAGTATTTCCATTTTTCAATCAGTTCTACTATCAAACTAGGCCAGTCTGAAAAAGCTGAGAAAAAAAACCCCAAACACTTGCATATAAATGCTACAAACCCATGTTTTTCTATCTGTCAAGTTTTGCCTGGTTTCACATCAAAATTATGTGAAACTACAGATTTCTTACTGTACCACTCTTCAGACACAGCTTCTCAGAGGAATATTTTAGAAAAGCGGAGTAAAAGCCTACATATGTGTATTCTCTACCAAGGTTCTCTCCTTAAAGTTTTGTTTCAACAGGCTTTCTAGAAATTTTTTTTCATCTCTTTAGACTTTTACAGAATAAAACCTTTCAGCCAAAAGCCTTAAATCTTGAACTGAGCACCTGGCCGTGAAATGCTCCCGAGGTTTAATCACTGTTACCAATGCAGTAATATGGGCTCTCTTTCACTTTTGACAAGGAACTTCACTGCAGTATTATCAATATACAACTCATTTTTGGGAAAACTTCCTTTCTTCTCCCGCTTGACAGAACAATTCAGTACTTTCCTTACTAATCATGACGCTTAAGCACTTCAGAAAGCACTTTTCATCTTCAAAGTGCTCTGCAAGCATTAAGTGATGTTTGTTGAATGTTAAAATGCTGACATGGGGCAGGCAGGAAAGCAGCAGTCTCTCCATAGGAGCGGGTGAAGGGGTGGAGAGGTTTGGGGCCTGATTCTGCTTGAAGTTTCCTACACCCAGCTTTTGCTGCTGTCCGGCATGTTTACATAGCTGGTAATTTCACACTGCCTTTGGCCCCCAAATACCTGCTGCAAGGTTCTGCGTAAAATAAAGGTAGACCCGAATCCCAGTCTGGATCCCACCTTCTCCTTTGCTGGTACATCTGGGCCAGCAGATCCTCCCAACTTCACCCTGGCCACCAAACTGACTGACCACCCTGACCATTGCTCCGCTGAGCCCTGTGACACTGACATCCCTACTCTTGAGTTTCGTTTTGCAAAACAGAGGCAGCCAGTGCTCCAGCAGTTGCATGGAAATACTGCTCCTCCTTCAACCAAATGGGGTTCAGCCTTCTGCAGCCTTCAGAGGGTGGTAGCTTCTCTACATAGTCTTTGCATCTCGCTGGGTTACATGATAAAAGCCAAAAATCAACTATTACAGTGTATTGTGCTCAAGCCATTTAATAGCAACAGGCTGTGTCACCAATCATGACTTTGTGGTATATGTAGTAGTGGATAGAATATGTGATAAATTTTCAGGGAAATTTTACAGAGCCCTGTTAAGGCTCCTGTATCACACATAATATAGGATACCTGCAATAAAATAGCCTAACTAAAATGTTAGATATGTGGTTCAGCAAGCAGCACTGACATATGAACCTGAGAGTAATACTGTCAGGGATGTTTGTATTGCAGGCTTTTCCTCCTTACCCAATCTCCTTTGTTACAGTGGTCATATTACTGGACAAATTATTTACTTTACCTGTGCCTTGGTTTCTTTAACTGTACAGTAAGGAAATTCACACTTATCAATGTTCTTATAAATCTCTGGACAAGTTCACTGTCTTACAGAGCTAATTGTCATTAGTGTCTATCAGCAGTGGCAAAATTTTACAGGCAAAAGGATTTCTCCAGGTACAAGATATACTGCCATATGACACTCCCTGTGATGGCAGAAAAAATTACATTGACCTAATGGTCCTTGACACACAACTGTTTTCACACCGGCAGTACGATCCAGCCAGACCTAAAAGACCAAATGCTGTCCTCAGGGCAACTACCAAACCTCAGACTAGAAATGACATACACATCTAAACAGAAGTACTTCAATTCAATATGTACAGATTTGCTCTGATAATATAAATGACATCTGGATACTAAAGCCTAGATATATATTGACAGTGACTGACAGTCTCCACACAATTTCTATATAAATCTTACAACTGAAGGGAAAATGTTAGGAAAGAAAATGTTTGACATACAAACAAACAAACAAACAAACGAAAAAACCCTAAAACATTTAATTTCCTCTCACTGGTGTGGAAACATACAGCCCTAAATTATACTGTATTTCCTTACTGCATAGATTCAGTGACAGATGTTTCATTCCATCCTCTGAAGAACAGAAAGAAAAATTATGTAATTTGAAATACTTTTCAATATTTCCCATGCTTTAGAGTATAACCCATATATCTGGGTCATATGAGCGTTTTCATGCACTGTTGATCACAGTATGTCAGGTATCGCCCTCTGTACAGAAGGTCTACAACTCCCTGTTTTGCATTAGATTTGGTAGTATATAGTAGTCCACCTAAAATGCTTAACCTGGGCCTCTCTCTTTCTGACTGCCAGGAGCTCTGCACAACACTCCTAGTGGAGCTCTTACTGTGAAACAAAGTCTGTTTCCTACTGACTGCTTTAAAATTCACTTTTTCTACTCAGTCTTTGAAATTCAGTTGATTTGTGAGTGGAGGGTTGCTTTCATGAAGTGTTGAGAGGCCCCTGCAAGGACTCTGATCTGCAGAAGAAGGTGCTAGAGTTTTTTGATCAGTGGCTTTGTTTTCTGGTTTGGATCCTGAATTTATCAGCTTGATAAGTTGTTTGGTTTTTGGTTTTGTTTCACTCTGTTTCTCCTTTTATATTCAAATATTCCTTTCTATTTAGCAGAGACTGTTGAATTCTCTGGCACTCTCAAGATAATTGGGTGGATAGGGAGGGGAATCTCTTTATTTTCAGAGACCTTCTGATATCAATATTGAATTTAGTGAATTCCTCCTGCACTGTAAAACAACCATGCATTTCTTTAAGGTAAGAACCTAGAGGAGTGGGTACTGAAACACTCAACTCGTGGTGTAGCTGTGGTTACTACCAAAATACTCTGGATAAATGGTGGATCCATGTCACTGGGTGCTCAAAGCAAGTGTGGCATGCATATTCTGCACCCTAAAGAAATGGTCTGCTTATGACTGCCTGGGGGTGCATCCTAGCATCTCACCGGCCCTCAAGATATGCATGGAAATGCATATGTTTAAATGGCATATTGTCCCTGTTTACTGTAGTCCTTCAACTGGGGCTTGTTATACCCAAATTAGGATACTCCTTCTTGGCTACCCTTCCCTCCTGTCCTCCTGGGTGGTATCCTGCAGGGCTCTACTCCTGGGGCATGGTTGCTGCCTGGCCACAGGTGGCCAGCATTGTCATGCCTTGGGGTGCAGATGGAGAGCCATTCTCCTCAGGGTCCCCCCAAAGCACTCTGAAGATCAGCTGCAAGCCTTCAAGTGTCTGTGATACACACTCAAAGCAGATTTCAGGGGAGCCTTGGAGAGTTCATGTTTTGCAGATCTTCGCAAGTATCTTGAGGAGTTCAAGAGGAGTGCATCGATAAGAACTGGAAACCTCACCGAAGTGGCTGGCTACTGCCTGAAGGGCAGTCAAGCAGCAAGGGAGTCAATGTACTTGATTTTATTGGTGAAACTATTTTCTGTTTGCTAAGGTTAATAATTTTAGTATTTTACTCATATTTTAGTTTACACTATATAGTATTCATATACTGACATTTTACTATCCCTAAAGTAATACGTTCTGTTATCCTGTGACCAATAACCATGGCAGGTTCTCAGCCAGCTGACTGACAAATTTGAAAAGGAGATTAGCCAATGTATCCCTGCTGTGAAGTTAATTCTCAGTGTAGCCACCTGGGCTTTCTGAAATTTGCTTTAAGTCTGTCCTACTGTTCAAGTTTGGTCCCTTGTCTCAATTTCCCCATTACTTAATATTTATATAGGGCTTCAAATATCAATCACATTCAATGTCCTGCTGGACAATATAAAGTATAAAACTGTCTCTGACCCTAAAATAATAGTTAAATATGATGAATTCTCTCAGCATTCTATTAACATAAAACATGAATCCTCCACTTGTACTTACCCTGCAGCCTAAGCCATCAGTATCCAGCATTATTTGTAGTGCTGTAACATCTTCAAAAACACCCTAGTGAGTGAATCTTATTTCAGTGTTGCCATAGTGTTTCTGAAAGGTAAAACTAAAAGACAAAATCACTTGAAAACTAATTCAAACCTCACTATCCACAAAACACTTCTGAGAGACAGACTTGGGTCTTGTCCAGGAGCACCAACTGGGTACAAAGCTCCAACACTGTTGAGGTTAAACTAGTTTATTCAGCATGAACATGGTAATCCTATTACAAATTATTCTTGACCAGAAAAAGGAAAGAGCAGTTTTAAGGGGCATCAGTATCTAAGTCCATACTGTGATATTGGTAAGGAGGGAAAAAAAAGAAAGCAATTGCAGCTAAGTTTACTATGCTTGTATAAAATCCGTCAGAGGCATCTTTCGATGACATTGAAAGTATTAACAGCATGCTAACAGTGTATTAACTAGAGTTGCTTTATCTTTTAAAGCTCCTACCTTAAGAAATGTTTCATACCTGCAACTCCAGTAAGTGAAGCAGTTCACCAGCAGATCTCCAGTCATGTCCCAGGAAATTAATCTTCTACTACTAGGGGTGAAGAATCCACATCAACCAGAACTTTGAATTTGCCTTGCACTTGCACCCAAGTAAACTTGATTAGAAAATGATAAAACATGGAAAAATAACTTTCATGTGGAAAGCCTCATGTGGAAAACAATTTCCCCCCTAAAAAAGGAGAAGAGGAATTACATATTAGCATGCTTTTTGTCACTGATATAAATTAAATAAAAGTATTTAAATGAGAGGATAGTAACAGCAAATGGGAAATGTAATTTGCAGTGAAAATCCCACTTGAAATAAATGTGGGGGGAAAAGATAGAAAAAGAGGAGCCTGTCTTATTTTATGGTGCTGAATTAGGAGTTGCAAATGTTTGCATTAATTTTCATGTAGTGTTCAGTATTATTAAAAGCCCAAGGTTTCTATTGCTGGTTCCTTTAAATAATAGAAATATTAAGGCAACAGACACCCCAAGGTCTTTATTAGGCTGTCGGTAGTTCTATTCCAATGCTAGTTTCAATACCATGAAATTGAGATAATTTTATTAATTCCGTTAGCTCCTGCTTTCCAACATACCGTACGTGGGAACTTCCTTCTTCATGCATATTTACAGGAGTGAGCCTGAAGAGAACTCCTGCTAAATATCCGGTGCCCTACCGGAGCCTTGTTTCTTGACTTTTCAGCTTTTACATCAGATTAAGCCATTATAGCATAAAGTAATGAAAAGTAACATATGAATTAAATTATAGTTGCATTTGTTGACTGATGCTAAAACTCAGGCATTATATCTCCTTTCACTTTGGAAAATAGATGAAATGGAAGTACCTTGTTGAGATCAATCTTTATTCTTTCAACAAAACCAAGAAAATTTCTCCAGGGTAGTCTGAAAACTGGATATCTATGCTGGCCTCCAAAGGAATAGAAAGATAATGCAGTGCTATGGTTCTCTTAAAGCTGTTTTTGGCCTGGCTTTTAACATCCAGTCCTTAATTACTCTTTTGTAAAGGGCTTTATTGAGCATTTCTCTTCCTTATATGCAACAGTATGTTTACAAGACAGAAAGGGTTAACATTTAAGTGCAGAATGAGATCTCTCAAAGGAAAGAAGTAAAGGACCTGTGCACATCTCATCATGCTTTGCTACAAGTTCAAGGAGCATAGCCTGACTTCTGCAATATAACAAATTAAAATTGTGAGTTGTCTTTTGGCATCTAGGATCTGTAGACAGTGAAAACAAGAGAAGCCAAGGAAGAACTCGAAGCATGTGTATTCTGCATACACCCTGCATCTCTGGGAGTCCAACACCAGCCCTAGTAGGGGCATAAGCTTTACTTTGTTGGGCCTATTATGTTCTGTAAAGTTAACCTCCTTCCCTTCCTAGAACAAGAAAGAGGGCTGGTATCCAGAATGACATTTTCAGCCTCCTTAAAAAGCCTTTCTTTTGAGGCTTACAGCAGATATATAATCATTTGGTATCTGAAATCACTGCCTGTCTTGCTGTCCAGTATGATCTCCCAGTTTCTGCCTGTGTTCTTGTAATCTGTAAAAGTGTTTCAGGACAAAGATATCACTCACTGTTTCTTACACTTGCCTCACTTCTGGCTACTCCCAGCGACAAGACTATGGGCCATATATTCTCACCCAGAAGGGCAGTGTTTTGGGTCTTACACTGCCAAATATTGTCATAGAAACATGGAGTGGTTTGGGTTGAAAGGGACCTTAAAGATCACGTAGTTGCAAGCCCCCTGCCATGGGGAGGGACATCTTCCACTAGACCAGGTTGCTCAAAGCCCCATCCAACCTGGCCTTGAACACTTCCAGGGATGAAGCATCCACAGCTTCTCTGGGCAACTGTTCCAGTGCCTCACCACCCTCAGAGTGAAGAATTTCTTCCTAATACCTAATCTAAACCTGCCCTCCTTCAGTTTAAAACCATTATCACTTGTCTTATTGCCATGTAGGTACATGGTAATTACCTACATGCCCTTGTAAAACAGTTACTCTCCAGCTTTCTTGTAGGCCCTGTTCAAGTACTGGAAGGTTGCTATAAGGTCTCCCCAGAGCCTTCTCTTCTTTATGCTGTCCTCATAGGAGAGGTGCTCCAGTGATGAATCAATATCCTTTTTATGTTTTGTGCTTGTAAAACAGTTATCAAAACAGGGATACGATCTGGGGAAGTAGTTCTCAGGCACTTGATTAGCAACCATTGATGTTTCAGATAAGTGCTAGTGCGTTGGTATCGGAGAATCATCTGTGTATTTCCAGGCTCTCCAATCATCCGGGTTTCTTTTAATTGTTACATAGTACTTAACTAACATTTTTTCAAAGGAAAGGTGTAATTCAGACCCATTCCAGTTTAGGTAAGCTTGGTCAGGAGTGAAGCTAAGCAGTGAAGATTTTTTGGCAGGTGCAAATAGGGCCATTCTGCTAGGTTCAGCTGTAGCGCCTGACTTCACCAGGAACATGAAAAGGGAGATGCTGTGGCCCCACTGCTGCTCTTGGACCATCAATGTCTCACCAGCTTGAGACCTCCTGCTGACTCTAGGTGGGTTCAGTGCCCTAGTTGTGGGGTGGCTACCCTTCTTGACCCCATGCAAAACATCTTATGCCACAAGAGAGGAGGGAAGAGATGCAGCTGAGCTGAACGTACAGAGAGGAGGCAACCTTGGTATATATGCATTCCTACCTGCTATGAGAAGGGATCTGGCTTTACCAGGGTCCCCATGTCATCAGGGCCCTTATTCTGGACCATACATTGCACCCAGGGAAGGAGCAGGGCTTCGGAGACCTGCAAAGCTACATACTGTGCATGCCCAGCTGGGCGCTCATTAGAGTAAGGGGCTAAAAGTCAGGTTGCACCTCTGTAAAGTAGTCTTCTGTGCTGGATAATGTCCTGGCCAACTTCTGCAGCCATTCCATCCTGGGTGAGAGCCTCTTACTGCCTTTTGGGCTGCAAGGTTTTGTTTTATACTTCTGGTTTGTACAGCGCACATCTCTGCTGAGGTGCTGACTGAGATCTGGTACTGGGTAAATAATTAATAAATCATAATAATAATTCCAAGCTGTTCTTAATGAAATACAATGTGGGTGTTGCACAGTGCAGATAAACACAAAGTACCATTCAGAATTACCAGTTCTTATTCTGTTTGTGATCAAAACTAGCTACAAGTTCATCTTCCCCCAAGACACAAAGCTAATTCATTAACCCACTGCACTAAGCAGACCTTGCATTGACACCTTGTGTTAGTGATTTTTCACGAAGAACATGTCATTCCAAGCAAGAAGCAGGTTTGTGTCCTTGGAGCCGGAGCTAGAGCAAATGTCATTGCAATTTAAGCAACAGTGATCAAAAGTTGCTATCTCAAATCAACAGGACTCAGTTCCAGCCCTTTATACTAATCCAAAATAAGTAAAGAACATCATGTTCAAAGAAACAATTTTTGTATAAGACTTGACTTTTAAGTCTGTGTGAAAACATATTCTTTTTGATCTGAGTTCAGTGGTTTCCCCACATATCTAAAAAGAGTTAGCAGAATAGGTAGTAAATTAAACTGGAATATAAAATAAAGACACCACTAGACAACTGCTTTTTCCCAGGTTTACCAGCTCAAGAAAGAACTGTGTTAAGAAATTATTAATAGTGCTCTTAGAGCATGTGATTTAATAGATTATCATGGCAAAGAGAAGGGCGGGGAGAGAGGTTATAGACTCTGGACTGTGTTTTGCCCTTGGGGTTGAACTCCTGTGACTGGCAACAGTTTGGGCAGTCACTCTTTTGTCTCAAATGGTAGATGCACTTAAAGATCATTTGTACTTTCTGTGTTAATGGCCCTCTGCATGACACATTTATAAATCCATACAGGGGCTAAAGAGGTGATATAGGAGTTTCCACCCTGTATCCTGTGGTGCTGAAGAACCAGAATTCTGGCTGCATTTTAGAGCAAACATGGCATGTTGGAAAGTATGTATTGCATGTAGCTCTCTGTGACAGTTGGAATATTCTAAATTAATTACAGGTTAAATCTCTGTACTACAAAATCACTGAGTAGCAGCATCTGCGCCACTGCTAATTGCTAATGAATCAATCTATACATGTCCAGATGCTCAACAGAACTGCCCACTGGGCTTAAACATGGTGGATTTTGTAAACTGACAGGTAGCAAAGAATTTCAGGATCTTTGGGCTCAATCAGTTTTTGGTCAATAGATGTTTCTGTCATATTATATTTGCACAATACTGCTAAATATGGTTGTAAGGATAGGAAGCCAAGTAGGAAAAGGCTATAGCTAAACTTCTCTTTGTTTCTTTGTCTTTTATAGCTGTGAACCTATACATTATAATGTTGCTTCTTCATTTCGATCCAGTCTTGCCATATTTACCTAAGTAAGTACATGCTATCTGAGTTGTATAACTCCTCCTGGATTTACTCTGATTTATTAACTTTCTATTTTCTCTAGGATTTTAAATCAGCTGGGGATATACAAATCACAAAAATCACTTACTCAAGAACAAATATAGAGCTCACCAGGGTGAAAATATATATGTACAAAAATAAAGTATTTGGAAAATATTCGGGACACATGAAATTTCACACTGAAGCTGATCTGGATCAGCTGGAAGGGTTTGTTTTTATAGTAAAAAAATGGCAATAGCTGCGCTGTGCAGCCTATACTCTAGACAAAACACACAGCAGAAATACTGTCATGCCTGGACATTCAGCAGGGGAGAGAGTAACATCTTCCAATGGACTACTTCTTTATTCAACCTGCCTTCCATTTTGCAGGTGATAGCTTCAGCTCTCTGCTTGTCCAGCATTGGTTCCCATCCAAACACAATGGTCTGGGAACAACTTTGTTGCAACAACTCTCCTTCCTAAATAATAAACCAAAGCTTTGTCTCAAAGAATACCAGGACAACTGTCAGAAAAGGTGAGGTATGTTTACAAAGAGAACAATAAGAAGTAAATGGATGATGTAGAAGCAGTATGAAAAGAAAGAGTCATATCTAAGGTTTAATGTAAAATGGAACAAAACTATTAGGGTGCATTTCATGGAAAAAATCAGAGACATCTGAAATACGAGAAGCTACATCAAAGAAAAAATATTAATCACCAGGTCATGAAATAGTGAGAGAGACTTTTTGTTTTTGTTCTAGAACAGGAACTGGACTGGTTCACAGATAATTTCCCTATGTATTCAGCAAAGGAATGTGTAAAAATGTTTATTTGCAACTTTCATTGAGTGGAGGCTGGCCTTACAACTGCTACTTATATTCTTTTCCAAATATTTGCTGTTCTTGTATCAGCACAAAGGTATCTAAAGGTATAAAAAGTAGCCTAAAAGTCACAGTGAAACCTATCTTTTGAGATCCCACTGAACTGATGGTTAGACTTTCTATTCATGATTTAAATTTTTGTAATGATTTAGTGTGGTGCAAAAGGGACCTATCTGAGCTTACACCTAAGGGTGGACAATCAACACCAAATAACATTACTGACTCCAAATGAATTACTATAAATTTCTGGTTTGATAACTACATTGGTGAGTAACACCTAGGAAAACACAAGTCCTGGAAACAAGGAATCAAATCCATGGCAACTTGATGCTCAGTTTTTAGCTTTCTAACATGCAGAAAGGTAATTAGATTTTCTCTATGTTTTTATGATGTATAATAGCATTAGTGATCTCTGGGTCAGCCATTTCCTGGCAGCTAATGGTAGGTTGGGTTAAGAGCCCCTGGGTTTATCTTAGACCTTTTACTCTTCCAGCCAGTCATTAGCTGCCAGGAAATGTTTGACTCAGGGGTCATTATTGCTTAAATATTGTCTCTAAAAGCTTCTCATTACTATCAATTCATTTTGCTTTTGTGCTGTATTAGCAGGCCTAAGTAGTAATACAATTTACTATAATAACAAATCAGGCAAATAATAAAAGCTCTGCAGGCCAGGGACAGGGCCAAGACAAATTACTTTATTTTCTATGTATTTCTAGTTTAGGGTTGGATATTGACACCGTAATAAATCCAAACAGGAAGAGTAAGCATCAAGTGACCCACTAGAAGAGAGTAAGGAAAAGAAGGTGAAAAGCAGAGGAAAGAACAGTCTCACGGGAAGAAACAGAGAAAGAGAGACAGAATCAGAGAGAAAGAATAGCGTCATGCCAAATTTTTAAGTGAGGAATTCTGCATTCCCGCCAATGAGAAAAGGTGCAAGAATGCAATGCAGTATGCTAAAAAAGTGCAGATATTTCATCACCAGTAACGTCTTTTTGTCTTTTTGGTTTTGTGTGTGTAAACAATGGCTTGTGGCTGAGGCCACAGTTCAAATATGAAACATGGCACTCTCTTTGATTTTGTCACAAGTTTCCTGCAAGGAAAGATCTCATCTGAAATTCCTAGAAGCAAATAAAAATGAAATGTCACCTCAGTATGAAATGAAAATTTGTCCCTTTTCCACCTGATGAGATTGCAGCTCAGTTTCCCATCAGCCTGCATCCATTATCATGTATATTCCTTCTTATGCTCACCATCATGCAACAAGGTCTTTCTACTCAGTGGTTCAGTTTTTCAAATTAAATCAGCATGAAAACAAATGTCAACACATAAGAACTAAGAACTACTTTCTGGGAAAAAGTCACAGGGAAAAAAATTGTGTTAGAATGCAATTGATGTTGAGAGGAAATATGAGTAAGTTTAAAGAACAGAGTGATTCATAAATATGTTGTAAGTATTCCTAAAACAGAGTTACAATGTGTGGCAGTAGCTGGCGGTGGTGGCTGTTGCCAATGTGTTGTCTCAGAAATGACAATGTTCCAGCTAGGAGACTCCATAATTTACCTTATATTGTCTCATATCTTCTTCTGAAGAAAATATGGGCTGGTTCAGTAGCACAGACTCAGTCAGATTTTACTCTCAGCAAGAGATGGTCCTAGAATGTGTATTCTGAAAAAGTGTTAGTCTATTAACGGCTGTGGGAAACAAGAAAATGGTGTAAAAATATGCCCTTGATAAAATCACAGAATCACTTAGGATAGAAAAGACCTTTAAGATCATTAAGTCTAACTGTTAACACTACCAAGTCCACCACTAAACTGTGTCCCCAAGCTCCACATCCACCCATCTTTTAAATACCTCCAGGGATGGGGACTCGACCATGTCCTGAGCAGCTTGTTCCAACACTTGACAACCCTTTCGATGAAGAATTTTTTCCTAATATCCAATCTAAACCTGCCCTGGCACAACTTGAGGCCATTTCCCCTTGTCCTATCACTTGTTATGGGTAGACGAGGGGAGAGCGGTGGATGTTGTCTACCTTGACTTCAGCAAAGCTTTTGACAGTGTCTCCCATAACATCCTCATAGGGAAGCTCAAGAAGTATGGGTTAGATGAGTGGACAGTGAGGTGGACTGAGAACTGGCTGAATGACAGGGCTCAGAGGGTTCTGACTGGCGAGGCAGAGTCCAGTTGGAGGCCGGTAGTTAGTGGAGTTCCCCAGGGCTCGGTACTTGGCCCAGTCTTGTTCAACTTGTTCATCAATGACCTGGACGAGGGGACAGAGTGTACCCTCAGCAGGCTCGCTGATGACACAAAACTGGGAGGAGTGGCTGATACACTGGAAAGCTGAGCTACCATTCAGTGGGACCTGGACAGGCTGGAGAGTTGGGCGGAGAGGAACCTGATGAAGTTCAACAAGGGCAAGTGCTGCACCTGGGGAGGTCAAACCCCATGCACCAGTACAGGCTGGGGGCTGACCTGCTGGAAAGCAGCTCTGCCGAGAGGGACCTGGGAGTCCTGGTGGATGACAAGCTGACCATGAGCCAGCAGTGTGCCCTTGTTGCCAAGAAGGCCAATGGTATCCTGGGGTGCATTAAGAGGAGTGTGGCCAGCAGGGCGAGGGAGGCTACCCTCCCCCTCTACTCTGCCCTGGTGAGACCCCGCCTGGAGTACTGTGTCCAGTTCTGGGCTCCCCGGTTCAAGAAAGATGAGGCAGGACAAGGGGCAATGGGCACAAACTGAAACATAAGAGGTTTCAGTTGAATATGAGGAAAAACTTTTTTACTTTGAGGGTGACAGAGCACTGGAACAGGCTGCCCAGGGGGGTTGTGGAGTCTCCTTCTCTGGAGATATTCAAAGCCCACCTGGATGAAGTCCTGTGTAGAATGCTCTAGGAGAACCTGCTTTAGCAGGAGGGTTGGACTAGATGATCTCCCAAGGTCCCTTCCAACCCTTGCAATCCTGTGATTCTGTTACATGGGAGAAGAGACTGACACCCCCCCCGTGGCTCCCCCCTCCTTTCAGGCTGCTGTAGAGGGCGATAAGGTCTCCCCTGAGCCTCCTCTTCTCCAGCCTGAACAACCCCAGTTCCCTCAGCTGCTCCCAATCAGCCTTGTGCTCCACACCCCTCACCAGCTTCATTGCCCTTCTCTAGACATGTTCCAGCCCCTCAATGTCCTTCTTGGTGTGAGGGCCCCAAAACTGAATATAGCATTTGAGGTGCGCCCTCACCAGTGCTGAGTACAGGGGAAGGATGACTTCCCTGGTCCTGCTGGCCACACTATTTCTGACACAAGCCAGGATGCTGTTGGCCTTCTTGGCCACCTGGGCACACTGCTGGCTCGTATTCAAAAATACAAAAGGTTTTATGATTTCTGACAGTCTTTATACAGTAATCAAAGAAAGATATTGCAAGTTAAAAATATGGTAGTACACCATGCACCCTCCTTATGCAGCCACTAGGGTACTGTTAAATTCCTAGCCCATTTTTTTGCATTATATTCACAACATTTGTTCACCTCAACTTTTATTCACATAAGGTGTTCATGAATGAGTCAGTGTTCAGCAGTGAGACTTCCCACTGAGCTGTATTTTAGCAAAGCCTCTTTGTGAACACTCGTGCTTATTAACATTTCAGCGAGCTTTGGGCATATACATTTCTAAATTATTCCAGCAGCAGACTTAAAGTTGTGCTTAAATTAAGCCTATGTAAGTTAAAAGCACATTTAGGCATCTCAAATATCATGTCTGATCTATCCTGTTACTATGAGTAAAAAAAAAAAAAGTGAGAGAAACATTATTTCTTGAGCTCAGTGAGGTTGAGTGCTCCTGGGTAAAAATCAGGGGAGAGGGCAACAAGGCAGATACTGTGGTGGGAGGCTGTTGCAGACCTCCTGTCTAGGAAGAAGAGACAGATGAAGTATTCTACAAGCAGTTGGCAGAAGTCTCTCAGTCACGAGCCCTTGTTCTTGTGGGGGACTTTGGCTTACCAGCTGTCTGCTGGAAATACAATATAGCAGAGAGGAAACAGTCTAGGAGGTTTCTGGAGTACGTGGAAGAGACCTTCCTGACACAGCTGGTGAGTGAGCCTACCAGAGAAAGCACCCTGCTGGACCTGTTGTTTGTGAACAGAGAAGGCCTGGTGGGTGATGTGGTTGGAGGACAACTGGGGCACAGCGATCATGAAATGATAGAATTCTTGATTCTTGGAGAAGTAAGGAGGGGGGTGAGCAGAACTGCCACCTTGGACTTCTGGAGGGCAGACTGGACTATTCAGAAGGCTGGTTGACAAAGTCCCTTGGGAGGCAGTCCTAAAGGGCAAAGAAGCCCAAGAAGTCTGGGCGCTCTTCAAGAAGGAAATCCTGGAGGTGCAAGAGCAGGCCATGCCCATGGTACTGAAAGATGAGCTGGTGGGGAAGAAAACCATCCTGGATGAACAGAGAGCTTTGGCTGGGCCTCAGAAAGAAGAGGGAAGTCTACAAGCTTTGGAAGAAGGGGCAGGTATCTCAGGAGGACTACAAAGATGAATCAAGGTCATGCAGAGGGAAAATTAGAAGGGCTAAAGCCCAACTAGAACATAAATTGGCCAATTCTGTGAAAGATAATAAAAAATGTTTCTATAAATATATTAACAACAAAAGGAGAGCCAGAAGGCAGGGACAGGGAGCAGAACAAAGCTCCCATGGTCCAAGAGGAAATGGTTAGGGACCTACTCTGCCAATTAGACATACACAAATCCATGGGGCTAGATGGGGTCCACCCGAGGGTACTGAGAGAGATGGCAGAAGTACTCGCCAAGTCCCTTTTCTATCATCTATCAGCAGTCCTGGGTGACTGGGGAAGTTCCACTTGACTGGAGGTTGGCAAATGTGACACCTATCTACAAGAAGGGCCAGAGGGAGGATCCAGGAAACTACAGGCCTGTCAGTCTGACCTCGGTGCTGGGGAAGGTCGTGGAGCAGATCATCCTGAGTGCCATCACACAGCGTATCCAGGACAACCAGAAGATCACGTCCAGTCAACATGGGTTTATGAAAGGCAGATCCTGCTTGACCAACCTGATCTCCCTCTCGGACAAGGTGACCGGCTTAGTGGACAAAGGAAAGGCTGTGGATATGGTGTACCTGGACTTTAGTAAAGCCTTTGACACAGTTTCCCACAGTGTTCTGCTAGAGAAACTGGCTGCCCATGGCTTGGACAGGCATACTCTTTGCTGGGCAAAAAACTGGCCGGAATGACGTGGACATGGGGATTGAGTGGACCTTCAGCAAGTCTGCAGACAATACTAAATTGAGCAGGAGTGATGAGCTGCTTGAGGGTAGGAAGGCTCTACAGAGGATCTGGACAGGCTGGATTGATGACCTGTGGTCAACTGTATGAGGTTCAAACAAGGCCAAGTGCCGGGTCCTGCACTTGGGTCACAACAACCCCATGCAACGCTACAGGCTTGGGGAAGAGTGGCTGGAAAGCTTCTTGGCAGAGAGGGACCTGGGGGTGTTGGTCAACAGCTGACTGAATATGAGTCCCTTGAATCCTGTGTTCAGTTTTGGGCCCCTCACTACAAGAAGGACATTGAGGGGCTTGAGAGTGTCCAGAAAATGGCAACAAAGCTGGTGAGGGTTCTGGAGCACAAGTCTTATGAGGAGTGGTTGAGGGACCTGGGGGTGTTCAGCCTGGAGAAGAGGAGGTTGAAAGGAGACCTTATCGCTCTGTACAACTGCCTGAAAGGAGGTTGTATCAAGCTGGGTGTTGGTCACTTCTCCAAGTAACAAGTGATAGGATGAGAGGAAATGGCCTCAAGTTGCACCAGGGGATGTTTAAATTGGATATTAGGAAAATTTTCTTCACTGAAAGAGTTATCAGGCACTGGAAGGGGCTGCCCAGGGACATGGTTGAGTCCCCATCCCTGGAGGTATTTAAAAGATGGGTAAATGAGGTGCTTAGGGACCTGGTTTAGTAGTGGACAGGTACAGTTGGACTTGATGATCTTAAAGGTCTTTTCCAACCAAATAGTTCTATGATTCCATGATTCTTTCAACATCAATGTGCCTATTCTGCAGACCACAAAGAGTATACTACCTTCAATCCTATTTATTTAATTACATCGTGATATCAGTACAAGCCTCACTCAGAACTGACAAGAGCTAATAACCTGACCCTGTACGTTATTCTGCAATAATAACTAGAAGCCATAAATAGTTATTTACCTTATTTTAAACCTGCTGTCTTCAGATATGTGCTGCAAACAGAACCCTAAATGAGTTTCAATTGCAGGTTGAAAGTTGTTGCCTTAGAAAAAAATGTGAGACAAAATAGTGTAAGAAGACTATCAATACTTCCAAATGGACCCATTTTAGAATTAATCGCAAGTTAAATTGATTAATCTAACTTAAAATTCTCAGAAAAATTATTCAGTATTATGAGGAAAGGTACCTTCTATATAGGGAAAGTAAAGCTGCCCACCACTGAGAATCACATTCTTTAAAGCAGAAATAAAACTAGGGATCCAGCCATCACCTGCACAAGGAATGGTTCCCTGAGCTCTGGCATTTGAAACAGACACATTTATTCCTGACTGTACTTGGCCTTTCAGAAGTAGACAGGTGTATAAAACTCTCATAGCTTGAGTTTCCCCATCTCAAAAACAGCAAGAACAACACCCACCTGAATTAGTAAACTGCACTGAGACATTACTCTCTTAAGAGTTAACTGAATCAGTTTTCTAATTAAAAGAAAAAAAATAGCTTTTTTTAACTAACTACCATGGTCAGATGTACAGACAATAGTCCTGAACTCATAAATGTCCTTACCCACCTCTGACTGACACTGGAAGACCACTAAGGTTGTGAAGTCTACTTTTCAGAAAATGAGGAACCATCACAATGAAGTTTGCCCCTGAAGTCTGCATTCACCCTCCTAATGCATATGCATTACCTTGCCATCCTTTCTTACATAACAGCATGCAAGCTTTTCCACAGGGCCCCTGACTCAGTCACGGAAAGGTAATCATTCACTATTCCCTTTTATCCTCACTGGAAAGGCTCCAGGCTTCACTTAACGCATACAACTGAAAACCTTCAGTGAATTCAAAGTTAGTAATTTCCTCACTAATATTTCTATAGTGATTACTTCATGCTCTCAAAGATCGTGATTTTTTAAAAATGTGTTTAGATAACTTTCTGGGCTGCCAGGAGCCTCTATGAGATTTTCAAAATTGGCTTTGTCATTAGGCACTGCAGCATTCTGGAAGCCACTGCAAGGTGACTGAGGGAGTTATCCAGAGCGTCCAACCCTCCCTCACTGCAGCAAAAGAAGATTCACTCTCCTATGGTACAGCCCAGATGGACAATCTGGCAGAGATCAAGACTTGCCCTTATATTTTTCTTGTCTTTATGCCATGCCCAGCCAGTCCTATTACGTCATTTTTTGGGTCTGACTGAGGAGATGGGGAAGAAGCTGGGGTTGCAAAGGGGCCAACAGGTTCAGTGGTGGCTCTGCCTGCTGCTGTTCTCCCAAGACCAAGGGCTAGCAGGCCTTGTGTGGGATGTGCATCCATCAGGTCCTGAATACAGCAGAAGTGCATCAAGAGAGATCAGTCTGAGGCATGAGAATCCTGGCTGGGAAAGCCATTAATAAAGTGAAGATTGCATGAGTGACAGAGAAGTATATTATATGCCTCAATATGATAGCCCAGATTAATGAAAATTCATTAATAAATGCTCATAGATTAGCATTTTTGGTAAGCTACAGAACACAATCTAGGATTACGTTTGTATGCTTCCAGAACAGATTGCAGAGATCTGCTGATATTTCAGCCATTTTCAGTTTAAATGTCTCATATAATCCTTTTGCCTTCCTTCTTTTTTGTTTTAACACTGGTCACCACCTACCAGCTATGTTTGCCTGATAAATTCAGAAGTGACCATTTTTTCTGCTTGTATTTTCTTGTCATCCTGATCTGAAAAGTAATGAAAACAATCAAACCAATGTTTTTAAACCTCAGTAGTCCATGGCTTTCCATGTCAGCCCTCTAAGCTGTAGAATGGTTGTTGTACGGCTTATTTGAGGTAGAAAGTTGGATGCTGTGTTTCTGAATGCTGCACTGGGGTCTACAGTGCCATGCAGTTCTGGGAGGTATGTGGCTGACTGGCGGAGCCTGGCAAGCTGGTGTGTTGGTGTGTCCTGCAAGGCCAGGTGAGGGCTGCTTGCCAGGGTTTGTGCCTGGAATTTGGAGCAGCTCGTTGGCTTGTCTGGCAGTTCAGATTTGTATTTCTGCTCTTCAGAGATTTTGAGTTAGAAGACAGTTGTTACAGTGAAACTTCAGGTAATCGTTGGTGATCCCCAACAGAAGAAGTAAAAGCAATTCTGTGCAAGTCTGTTAATTATTCTGTATTGCAATGTAGTTGGTCATCTATCTGTCCATTTTGCTTATCAAACTATCCCAGCCTGTAACACACATAGTCAATAAATGAAAGGAAAAAAGAGGCCAGTCTTGCAGTGCACAGTGATTGATTATATCAAGTGAATTATGCATTAAAATAGCCCAGCGTGGCTTCACTGAAATAGAGTTTGTGAATCTACCATTGCTCCCCTTTTCTTGAGAAGAATCCTGAAACATACTGTTTCATTCCCTGTTTTTTAAAAAGCTAAGATAGGGTAAGATGCCCCTGTAGAAGATTTGCGTGATCGGTTCTGCACATGCATGTAATAAAAAGACTACTTACTCTAAGCAGAACATGGGGAAGAAACACAAATCAGTGAGAACTGGAGGAAAAAAAGAAGAGAAAATTTTAACTCTAATTCTTTGGCATGAACTGACTGCATATAACGTGCTCCTTTCCTACGCAAGTGTTATGAGCTGGTAGTTTTCTGTAAACAACCAAATGAAAATGAATCTTAAGGAAAATAAGGTATTTTAACTATAGATAGGAAAATGAGAAAACAATATACATGGATGTCCAGGAGAATCCATATATACATAAGTGAAAGTCACTGAGCAATGTACCTGTTTATTCCAGGATATGAATAAGATGGATATGGTCTATAAACATTACATGTAATAACAATGGATCTGCCCGAAGGACAGATATAAGTTAGAGCCCAAAATGAAGGACATTTTTTTCCATAATTTTAACATGCTATTGAACAATGAGTTCCCAAGGATTTGAAAAGCCAGCAGCTAGTAATAAACTCTGAAATGTCTTGCATTTAGTGCAGATAAGGTAAATGTAATTTGTAGCTCTTAAGATACAAATAGGAAATGTCAGTAATTACTAATTATTATTAACATGATCTTAAGTTTATATGGCAACACAGAAGTCAAAGAAATATTAATTTCAAACTCTGTGGGCACTCAGGACATTATTTAGTTGTACCCCCCACAGCCTCATAATGTGCACAAGGTTTTAGCTTGTAGGAATCAGGTGGAACTTCTCACTTGCTATGAAGTTGATCTTCTGACTGTGAAGCAGTTACTGGGTACCAAAATAATGTTCTTGATCTTGGCTAAGGAGGAGCACATACCAACACAACGGCCATGCTATTTTCTTTGCAGCTGTGGTATTGGGGTAGCAATTCCAACGGCATGACTGTAAAAGCACTTCTTTCTGCAGGTTAATTAGATTTTTCTGTGTCACTTGATAGGGAAAATGGAGACATGGGCAGGGGCCATGAGGACGTTAGCATAGGCAGTGCATGACACTTTCATCCCTACAACTCCTCATTTTCAACCAATGTTGAAACTTTGCAGCAGTATTCCTCCAGGAGCTGCCCGGAAGAGATGGCCCTACTCCAGTCAGGGAGGATCTCCCTGCCATTTTCAGCCATGTTTCAGGAAGATAGTAGGAAGATACCTGGTCCTTATTCTGATTTTTTCCATAGACAGACATGGAAGAAACAGCCTGAGTGGGCTTTTCTGGGACAACAGTGGTTTTCAGGAAA
>NW_009259102.1:1282019-1300383 GCF_000687185.1 Egretta garzetta
GAGTGGAAGAGTGCTCCTCTCTTTCCTCTTCAGAGCGCAGGGACAGGACCAAATGCCTTGTTTCCTAAGTGGAAAAGACGATACAAGATTTTAGAATAGTGTAAGTCTGTACCTGGGAATCTTGGTATCAAAAGTAAGGCCAAACACATTCACATTGCAGACAAAAAAAACAACCAAGCCTTGCTTTTGGCTGTGCAAATCAAAACTAAGAGCAGTCACATTCTGCATGGTTTTTATGTTTTCTTAATATCAGGATCCTTTTGCATAACGAGCTTTTGCACTGGTGACTTGTGACCATTAATATAAGCTGCTTTTAAAATCACCAGAGACTCAATGTATAAATGTCTGCAAACAGTAACTTTTCAAGCTACTTTAAACTCTTGAAGTTATTGCAGACAATCAACAACTGGTAATTTGAATAATTTTAAAGAAAATAAAGTAACCTTTTAAAATTTAGATGTTTTTATTATAAATCCTTGAAGGGTTTGATTCCAGTGCCTTTTAAACAAGTAGAAGTGCTCCCTTTGATGTACATAAGTGCTGAGTCACTCTTCAACTAAGAAAGACCATCTCTACAAGAACCAAGGGATTATTTACATATTTTAAAAGTTCTGAGCAATTTTGATTTAAAATCTTAAATAAATTTTGCAATTGGCAGTCCATATTCACAGAGCCACACAATCACCAATACTGGTGATATTAACAGGTGTGTCTCCTCAGCTTTATGGTCCAAGCCTGGCAAATAGCACTACATTGAAAACAAGTTTTCAGTGTTAGGCAATTAATTACAAGCACCCTTTTTTATTTTTTTACTGAATGTTTACATTTACACTTAGTTCGAGTCTGCTTCTCCTCGAAAGTAGAGCAAACTTCAGAGTGCGGTGGAGACACACAGCAGAGCGGACATGTCTCATTTAAGAAATCTGTCCAGAGCAGATACTACTGCATATCTAATCCTATTTGTGGGAGTTCTGTATTATTTCAGAGTTTTGTCCGGCTTGGGAAATATTTAAAAGGTAATAACTAAGTTACATATGGCGATAGGGAGAAAAGGCAAGAGGAAAATGTAGTTCTCAGAAACATTAGTGGCACCCTGAGTGACTAATTTTTAATCCGTTGGTAGTTTTTAAGGCAAGGCTTAAGTATGGGAAATTTTATAAAAGGCAAAACATGCTACTTTGATTATCTAAAATGTAGTAAATGGGTTAATTTGTATTTTGAAAGCCTTGTGCAGTACTTTCAGTAGCGGCTAACATTTGAATACCAGCCATCTTTGCATATCAGCTTTTGAAACCCCAAGAGCTTTTGCCATTTGTTCCGATTAGGTCTGTCTTCAGGAGATAAGTCTCTCAGGTAATTTGAAGCACAGGCACAAAATGAAGCCTGTTTGATGGTCTGAGACTAGAAAATGTCTCTTACCCAATTAATTAATGCTGTTCTTTTAAAATTCCAGTTCATGTTTCGTTTTATATGCCTTTCCCTCAGATGTCTGAGCCCCAGCACACTGATTTCAGGATTTTTTTCTGTGGTTCTGAAGAGTTGCTTCTTATGTAAGTAGCTACACCTTTTACCAATAATGGTCCAGATCCTTTTTTGCACCTGTGTGCACAGTGGCACACTCCCACCAGATCATTTCATATGATATCTGCTGTAGGGTTTAAAGCCAAACTGACCTTTTTTACTCCAATATATTACATCCACCAGACTGAGGATTATTTAACACCAGAAGCAAGCAGAGGATAGAGACAAAGGAGGAAGAGCTAAGCTCTCACGCTCTGTAGTGTTGCTGCTCCATCTCCCTTTAATATTACGATTGAAGTTACATGCTCTGAAGATTTCCTTTAACTTTCATACCTTTTTTCCCCCATTGAATCTGTGGCTGCTAGTGCTGAGTGCAAAACCGATTTCCAGCTATAAAGTCACTGCATTATTTAAGCTCTCATCTCTATTATGTAGTTACTTTATTAATACCTTTTTTAAGATCATGACCTTAATTCAATGTTTAAAGGAACAAAGGCAAATGTCTCAGTCGGTGACACATTTCTCATTTTAAGGAGAGATAAACCTCCCGCTCAGCCCAGAATTATGGAAGTTGGAAATGTAGGAAGCATTTCTCAGCGTGCATATTCTGCAAAACGTGCTCCAAGGCAGCAAACACCACTTCTGAGCCTACTGCCTTTGTTCAGCCATTTTACACATAGGTAACATTCTTGTGAGCATGGCAGACATCTTGCAGAGAAATAATATCACTTGTGTGTGGTAACCAGCAGGAGACATTGCTAAACGGTACCCATTCTTTGTTAGCGCTGCTTTAACGAGCAGGAAAAAGATACTGTTTTATTTTCGAGCACTGTGAAGGCACTAGGAAATTATTCTGCTCTTGCAGGTGGATAAGGATATTAAAGATTTTACTTTTATTACAGGCATATCATAGCGCTGTGAGGTAGTCGAAGAGGTATAAAATTAAAGTACTGCACCAGCTAAAGAAATGCTGATACTTGTCAGGGTTTTTTGTTGAAATGTCTGTGAAAGTAATTCACAAATAGCTCAGACTGGACTTAAACCTTGATTTTCCTACTCCCAGCTCCTCCATTCTCTTCCCTTTTTTCATCTGCCCTGCTTTCATCTTACTGGTGATCTAAATGTGCACAGTGAGATGAGATACTGGAATCGGTAAGATAGAAGTGCTTCCCATTAAACTACACATTCTCAAAGGAAAATAAATAGGAAGCAAAGGATTCTGTTAGGGTTTTTTAATGTAAAAATTTTGGCAACTTTCACTAAATAATGTGGTTCTTTATCACCTCTGAACTTGGTTTTTCTTTTCAGCTCCTGTAAAATACAACGGCAATGCTAAATCTAGTATCAGAAATTAAAACGGTGCACAGAGTGCTCTTTTAAAAGCCTGGTGCTGATGTTGTTCCTTGTATAACTGAAAGAACAGGCAGGGATTAAGAGTAAAAATAGAATTGAAATAGCCAGTGTTGTCAGATAAAATTTGCCAGACTTTTGATCAGAAAAATATTTTCTATGACATTTTTTTTAATCAGCAATTGAGATCGGCAGTGCTATTGTTCACTGTAAGAACTGTAGGAATTATTAACCATATCAGTGCTTTACTGCACCATTTTTCCTGAGTTTTTCATTCCATTTATAAGATGATGCTTTTTTTTGTGTCCATAAGAAGGCTCTTTGCTTTGCTGTTGTAAATGCAGTATGTTTGCCCATCTTGTGTTGCTCCATGTTTGTATAGTGGCTGCCCCCACGTAACTTCATCCTGACAGCTGTGACACAGGCATGGCACTGCTGCACAAGTCAAGCATTGCTCCCCACTGCAATGCCCAGACCCCCATTACATCATTCCTTCCCAATGTAGTTTTGCTCTCATGTTGTACCAGAATCTCTTTAATAAACAAAGGATTCCATGTTAGTTAAATTTCTTTGATTTTGCCCAAGATTTAGTATATGGTATAATCTAGAAAACTTGAAACTTGAGCTTTTGATGCTGTTGTGCTTGGAAAAAGTAATAGCAGCAGATCACTGAAGAAATCTCAATAGGGTATGTTTGACACAATTTTGTATTTATTCAGAATAGTTGTTGTTACTCACAACTCCACATCCCTATCAGACTTTATGAATAAACCCCTGATATTCTTGCACTGACATGCTTGCACTTGTCCTTGGCTCATGCTGTCTCCTTGGAAAGCCTGTGGAAAGTGCCATCATTTCATTGCCCACATTTCTTTATTATCCTTAGGAAGTGGCACCCATTTGTGCATCTATAATAAGCCCCTTGTGAAGCCTCCCATTCCACTGCTGCCCCACATTTTAAAGGCTCTCCCTGCGACAAGAGCAGAACCCCGCTGCTCACTCTTCAGAGGCAGGAGGAAGACAGCCATCCAGCAACAGACATAAACTAGCAGATATCTCCCCAAAGTTGCCCTGCAGGAAAGTACGAGGGCTATAAAAAGGACACGTGTTGCTAGAGGAAAGAAGCTGCCTGGCCATCTCAGCCCCACGGACTTTGGGAAGGAGAGACTGCCTCATCCCAGGAGAAGATGAAAGAGAAGGCATAGAGGCTAGTGCAAAAAAAATGCCCAGAAAAGTGGGGGAAATTGCTTTTTCAGATTTGTGCTCACCAGAAGGAGACATGCTGCAGAAGGCACTGTAATGTCAAAGGCAAAAGAGCAAATCAGTGGGGAGTGAGCTGAAGATTAAATGAGAACGTGAAAAAAGATTACTGGAAACTTCTATTGCACAGGGGTTAATTGGAAGGGAGAAAAAATTCGGGCTGCTTTGTAAACACGCTGTCTACAGCATAGATATGTAAGAATGAATAACAGCCAAACAAGTGAAAATAACTGATTTTGCTCCTCTTCCCTGCCTGAAGAATTACTTTTTATTGCTCCTCAAGTTATATTTTCCTTAGCTAAATTAAATAAAGGAACTTTTTTTTTCTGATCCACCAAGAAAATGATTTGACTCCAAGTCAAATATTTTTAGTTGTAAGACAGTTTACTTCCTAAAATCTAGAAAATGTGTTTTAGAACATTCCAAAACAAGCCCATGTTTTCAAAGGAAAATTTAGAACATTTCAGTCTGGAAATATTAAAAAAAAGCAGCTTCTTTCCCCCCTCTCTCTCCTCTTCTCCCTCCCTTCCTCTTTCTCTCCCTCCTCCCCTGCCCATTTGTTTTATTTTATTCTTTCTTCTTTCATTCTTTTTCAGTCTATTTCTTTCTGTCTCTTTCCTCCCCTCTTCTATCTTTCCTACTACTATTTGCTGTATTTTCAAGAATATGCTTAGTCAGTCTCAAAAATTATTTCTTTGAAATATAAATGATATGCCAGAAAAAATGTCTGTCTGTAATAGCAGCGTTTATTTGAGAGACTATAAACATACATGAAGGAAAAGCATTTGAGGTTGCAGGTTCAAAGAACATATGTAGTACCCTCCAAGAACTCTTAAAAAGAAACAGACCCAAATTAAAAGCAGGGGGGTGAAAGTGTTAATTGGCCTGGAAAATGCATAAAATGTTCAGATCTTGGACTGTGATCAATGACTATTCCTATGCTGAATGTTGGAAAGCTTCATTTATCTATGAGTCTACTGCATGGCAAAGGATGAACACTTAAAATGGATCCTATACTGATCAGTAGAAAGCTTCAGTTGTGAATCTGTTCTGGTGTTGGCCTGCTATATACTGGCAATAGAGTAAAAAGAAGCGGAATTTAGAGAAGAAAAACTGAGTTAATCAGTACTCCTAACAGTTACAATATTGACCATGTGCAAATACTCAAATGAATAATTTCTGACTTCTCCAGATGAGATAACCTTATGCTTTCAGACAACACCTGCGTCATCTATCCTAAAGTTAAATGACACAGCTTCACCAGTGGGCAACTGTAAAAAGCCATCTAAGCCTTAGTGAGCAAACCACGGACTTTCTTCAGTCTCTTGAGCTTGTAAATGATGGTGCATCTGTACTGATGACCATTACACACGTCCATCCAGCCACTGATGCTGAAATACATTAGCAAATGCAGGCTGCAGGCAACCTGCTGTAGCACAAGATCAAACTGGCAGTGAAGAAATTACCTGGAAGAAAGTGTCTCTCACACCAGTCAGAAAAATATCAGGAGTCAGTGATAGTTGTTACCAATTGGTAAGTCTATGGCTGTTATTTCTGTGTTTTATTTCTGGGGTTTTTTTAGTGATCAATAGCATCAGTGTATGATGCATCATATTATGTGTTCTCTCCTAAGTGCTGCAGCATCGACCCATGGCAGGGGACTGATCTTATGAAATAACTGTTGTTATGTGTGTACCACCCTCTCTACTTCTCTCTCTTTCATCCTACAGTTTTTGATTGTATTAAAATGTTTAAATTCAAGAATTTAGTATTTTTAAACCTCTGATTTCTTTCACTGTGTTAAAAATGCTCACCATCTCCCAACACGGAAAGAGGAACTGGTGGAGACAGCCTGAATTAATTTATGAAAGTTAGCTGCTGCTTGTCATCTGTACTTGCAGAAGAACAGTTTCATTTATGGCCAACCCCAGGGACTTTCCACTGGTGAGGTGGTAAACCATTTGATGAAGCTACGTTTTTGAGGAGGGATGTTAGGTAGAATCAAACCTCTCCTAGCTTCACAACTTATGAAAGCAATTTTTCCCTCTGTAGAGCTTTAAGGAGGCTGATGACAGAGTGGGTGATTTGTCACATGAAATGCTAAAAGTGGAGAAAAAAGGATGGGGCATAGGGAAGGAGGCAGAGTGTGCTTGAAAGCAAGCCAAAACTTCCTTTATAGTCATTAGCAAGTGTCAGAACAAAGCTGACACAATTCTCTCAATATCTTAAACCTAAAGATTTTCACACCACTCAGGGTTTTCTGGAGCTGGTTTATGCAACCTGACATGAGCTCCAGTTTTGCACAGACTTTGAGAAACATCTCAGACAAGCAATGAAATGTTGATCCTCTGCAAAAACTCCCATACTGTTCTTCTCCCTTTCCATGACATACATTATGACTTTCACTTCATTTGCACTTTTGGTTGGGTTTGATTTCTACAGGCATTTATGTAAGAACTTTTTTGTGCTCATGTGAATCCATTCATGGCTACAATAGTTTTGGAAACTATCTAGGGGAGCTTGCTTTGGAAACCTCATTATAAGAGTCACACTCATCCAGAGAAATATGTAACTCAAGCCCACTATTCAATGAAGCAGCGATTTTGAATGTACTTTTTTTCTCTTTTTAAACAATTACAGAAAAATAATCAAATGCCTTGACAAAGTTCCCAAATCAATAGTAGAGACAGAAAATGTTTTAGTTTATTGGTTGAGGTCTCATTGCGGGGAATCAAGATACCTGACTTAAATGCTGTTGTCTTTCTGAAATAATCCAATGGAAATGAACTCCCCTGATTGGAAAATGAAGTAAGAGATCTGAGACTAGCATGAGTTCTCAGGAGATCTTGCATGCTTTAGTATAACTTCTATTTGATACTTAGCTTCCTCATTCTGTTTTACTATTTGTCTAGAACCTGTAAGAAACCATTTCATGTCTTTGATCATTCTTATCACCTTTCTTTGTAGCTTTTCTGTCATATCTTTTCTGTCTTTCTTACCCACTGTTCAAGATTCAGAGACATCATGGATCAGTACAGTGGGATGAGGATGACTTCCGTTTCATTTCCCACTCATTTCCATTTCCATTTCCATTTCCATTTCCATTTCCATTATTTCCATTTCCATTTCCATTTCACCCTTCTTTCCTATGGCTTCTGGGACTCTAAAAGGGCCTTTGATGAGAGTGTCAACTGACTGGTTTTTGACCTAAACACAGAGAGAATATATGAGCCAGATTTCCTTGTCCACATTGTAGGTGACTTCTTCAGCAAACTGTATTTGTAATATTATCACAGAATCATAGAATCATAGAATGATTTGTGTTGGAAGCAACCTTAAAGATGATCTAGTTTCAAGCCCCCTGCCATGGGCAGGGACATCTTCCACTAGACCAGATTGCTCAAAGCCCCATCCAACCTGGCCTTGAACACTTCCAGGGATGAGACATCCACAGCTTCTCTGAGCAACTGTTCCAGTGCCTCACCACTATCAGAATGAAGAATTTCTTCCTAATATCTAATCTAAATCTGCTCTCTTTCAGTTTAAAGCCATTACCCCTTGTCCTATCACTACATGCCCTTGCAAAAAGCCCCTCTCCAGCTTTCTTGTAGGCCCCCTTTGGGTACTTCTGTAAGGTCTCCCCAGAGCCTTCTCTTCTTTAGGCTGAACAACCCCAACTGTCTCAACCTGTCTTCATAAGAGAGGTGATCCAGCCCTCTGATCATCTTTCTGGGCCTCCTCTGGACTGACTTCAACATGTCCATGTCCTCCTTATGTTAGGGGCCCCAGAGCTTGACGCAGTACTCCAGGTAGGGTCTCACAAGAGCAGAGTAGAGGGGGAGAATCCCCTCCTTTGATCTGCTGGCCATGCTGCTTGTGTTGCAGCCCAGGGTATGGCTGGCCTTCTGGGCTGCAAGAGCCCATTGCTGGGTCATGTCGAGCGTCTCATCAACCAACACCCCCAAGTGTTTCTCCTCAAGGCTGCTCTCAATCCATTCTGTCAATATCATTATATCATATATATATATGTATATATGTATATATGTGTGTGTATATATAGATACAGTATCTGTATCATTATAGCTTTCTTACCCATTTGTCCACCAATTACTCTTTAGAATAGATTCTATCTCTTTCTCCAATGGATATTGATATTCTGACCTGCAGTTCCCATCTCCTCCATCAAACAAATTAAAAAAAAAAAAAAAAGTCATAGGAGTAGACACCTCCCAGTCCTTTAGTACCAAGGCAGTTTTAAGAAGTTTCTTATGTTCAGGCATTCCACAGATCATTCTCTTTAGGAGTCCAGGGTTTATGCCTAGACCTACAGTTCAGCTGAAACCAATAGGAGATCAATAACAAAGATATCATAGGTGTTCGAGGATGAATTACATAGTCTCCCTTAAATCAGGGGATCCACCCCCCAACTTTGCCTAGACCTATGATTTTTAGTAAAAATAGTGTTTGAAAGATATTTCCAAATGTTTCAAAAAAAGATCTTTTTTTTCCTGCAGTCTTTATCGGCTTGTTGAATTTCTCCTAATGCAAGACGAAACAGTTTCCACCAGGAAATATGAGCTGACCAGTTCTTTGCTACTAGTAAATTCTAACTGACATGGAATAATTTATGCCACATGAAAAACATGCTTATACTTGTGGCAAGTTAATTACTTAGCTTCAGAATCCTGAAAAGTCACCTTTGTACCTGTGTAAACTGATTGTTAATACTGCTTCAATTTTCTACAGCTAGATCATCTTTGAACTCAAGGTGCTTTTCTCGAAAGGAGGCAGAATTAAATTTCCCTTCTTGTCTGGATGTCCAACATACAGAGTTTGGATCATAAGAAGTCTTTCTGAAGCATCTTTTAAATTACTAATTAAATTGCCTCTCTTCTGAGTAAAGGATTTCTGCGATCTTTAAAATGTCTCTGCTAAAGCTTGCTGTCAGGATGGTCTTGCTCCACTAAGAGTTACAAGTTGGCAGACTTTAATTAGAATAGCTGCTCGAAGCTAATGACCCAGTCCAAGAAGGAGTCGGCATGGGAGCTGGTTACTCTGCTACAGTGACCAGCCTGCTTCGTGCAGCATAGCATCTTTCCCAGCCAGACAAAAATGTCTGCCAGGAGGTCATTTGTTGCTGCAATGTTTCACTGACAACAGTGCAATGGGAGCTCAAACCTGAAGCTTGCTGTGGAGTATAACATCTTTTATCACTCTTTAATAGTAGCAAAATTTGAAGATATCATATTGCTTCTGACGTCTTTCTGTTTTCTGTGGCTTTCTGGCAGCTGGTTAATTTAGAAGAGTAAAAGTACTGTATTCTGAGTCTATGCTATAGTCACACCCTAAAATTCACCAGTGAGCGGTATCTGAGTGGTCTCAGCCATTTGTCCTTCTGGGAGCTCTGCACAGGCCATTGCTCCCAAACAAGGGATGAGCTGGAAGGGAGTGCTTATGGCTCAGTAGGGGACGAAGATTCACCACTTTTCCCCAACAATTTACACAGGAGGAGTCTCATGGAATTTTCTCAGAAGTACCAGTCTGATCTTCATTTGGTAGAAACCTCTAGGAAAGACAATGTGTAGCCAATCCCCCGTCATCACCTTGGGTCATATCCCATCCCCAGCAGAAGTTTCCAATTATTTCTGTTTGTGCCCTTTTCTATGTTTGTGTCTCCATCTGTATGGTATTTTCTGAAATTACTGGCAAGATCCATTCGGATAGCCTTGTCTTTAATTCCATTTCAACTTTAAAGAGCAAGTCCTGGCAAAGACAGGCTAACTGAATATTTGATTCAGTTTCAATATTTTTTTTATCATCAGTTGAAATTTGACTCTGTTGCATTTACTGTAACCATCCTTGTAATGAAGCAAGTCATCCCTGAGCAGGCTTATGCATTTTTCAGGTCTTTATATGATCCTGCAGTATAAAAAAAAAAACTTCGAATATTTCTGCTACTTGACACAGGCAAATGATTCTTATTACTCCCTTTACTCCCTACATAGATAAAGAAGAAAGAAAAACGTTTCTTGTGGGATAGCAGTCATAAAAGGTTTGACAGATCCTGAAACCACTGATTCAAAAACTTTAATATACATGAGTAGCACTGAAATGAGGAAAGAAATTCATGTTTTAGGTTCAGACTGAGTGTTATTTAATCTTTTTCTGTATCTTTGAGGTAGGGATCAAGATTTTTTGTATGTTCAAGTTATGCACACACTTTGAAGAATAAACAAATATTGAAACTGACTCTTTTTAGCTTGTCTTTTTAGAATGATTTTGAATTTCCAAACCTCATGAGTTTGCTTATTTCAAAATCATATAACCCTTTTCTATAATCTGTGATTTCATTTTTTTCTCTGTGGATCTGATAAAGACATTTGAGATTAATGAGAAGAGCTGAGAGTTCACTAGACAGGAGGAACATTGAAATCAGTTCTACAGAATTGTATGAAATGCATAAAGCGAGCAGTAGGAAAAAAGGTATTTTATTGTAAGGTTTTCAGTTACCACACTCATAAATTTTAAATGGAAACATAAATAGGTTAAAAATTAATGTGGAATGACATACAATTTTAAATCAGCATTTTTCTCTTGAATTTTGGTCTTCAAAAAAATATTCTCTAACTAGACAACAAAATAACTTCAGATTTACCTTGTCAATATGATATATTTCCTGACTCTGCTTCTCAGAAACTTCTGGATAGGAAGACTTCTCAATAATCTCTGACTGAAGAGTGTTTTGTACTCTAGTCCCTGTCCAAAGTCAGTCTTCCAGACAAAATAGTATAGTCCTAGTGTTTGAGTGAATGAATTGTACCCACGATAAAAAGATAATACTGTGCAATGACACTCACATCATTGTTTAAAATCCTGAGAAGTTTAGCTTATATGGGAATATACATTATATTATTAGTTACAATAGCTGTGCTTAACTTCATTTTATTGATATACTGCTGCCACCAAGTACCATTAATACTTCTTAGCACAATGTAAGACCATTCAGTTTGTGCCTAAACCAGTAGTTTTAATGATGCTTAATGGTCATCAGAATAGTCCTTAAAATCTTAGATTTTTAAAAATTAAAAATCTTAGATTTTGTTTTTATTCAAGCTTGTCTTTGGGAGCAAAGAGTTAAATCCCAAACAAGAATGCTTTTTACCTTTTTGTCCTTACTGATCTTATTCACAATAAAATAATTAGGGTCTAGCAAACAAGTTGAAATAGAACTTTATAAACTCAGAGGTTACAAAAGAAGTTGAGAGTGAAAATCTGGTCGGCATTTCAGCAAACTGTGGAGTATGCTGTATTTGTAATCAAATGAAAGATATCAAGTAAGCAAGCTGAACTGTTTATATAAAAAACAGTTTAAAAGTAGAACAAGTGGTATTAAAGGAAATTAAAGCTGCTTAACTAAAATAAATTATGCCAAGATTTTCAAGATTTGTGTTTACTTTAATGCAAAATGTGCCCCCAAATCCATAGACTGTCTTGATACCTACAGTGGGATCTCACATTTTAAAAGGTCTCATATTGGATAACAAAGGATTTAAAGTGATCAGATTGTGAAGAAGTTTTCATTTTGTCTGTAGTCTTTTCATCCTAGAATTGCTGTATTTTCTTGCAGGTTTTTTGCATGTTCTGTCCAAGGGAACTTTAAAATAAAGTATTTATCCAACAGTAAGGCATGCTGATGCACCACTGAGGACAGATGTTGCTGTGGTTATATACATCATGTTGAAGTAGAAAATTTACTATGCCCTGCAAGTACTCATAATATCCTTTCAAATAAGTCTTGAGAAGAAAAGGCACAAATAAATATGATAATATAGTTATCATATAGTAAAATAGTAAAAAAGGAAAGCTTATCTGTGACTTAGGAAACAACATAATTCATGCAACTGGAGGTTGTCCATCAAAGAAAAAGAGGTGTTTTTTCCCTTGGCTATGAGACTATAGCCAGTTTCATGTGCAACAATTTAGCTATTGCCTATTGCATACCTATGGGACAATAAAGAAAAGAGGTTGCTGGTGATGACAGAGATGGAAGATTGTTAAAGTGTGGTTGGCTAAAACCAGTTTTAGATTCTGAAATGTAATGTGTCAGGGCATGGGAAGAAAGACCTTCAATTACTCTTAGCAAGAAGGGTTATCTCTCATTTTTTATACCAAATGTTTCATGCTTCTTTTCAAATTTTACTGCTTCTCAATGTATTTTACACAGCAAGACTGCTTCCACTCACAAAAACTGGAACATTGAAACTTCTGCCTTGGTGATGGTTTTGCAAAAAGTGCAAAGTTAAAAAAAAAAAGAAAGAAGGAAGGAAAGGAAGGAAAGAAAGAAAGGAAGGAAGGAAGGAAGGAAGGAAGGAAGGAAAAAGGAAGGAAGGAAGCAAGGAAGGAAGGAACAAGAAAACTAAAGAGAGTTTTCTATATAAAACCATCCTTTAATACAATAGTTTCTTGGGAAACATTCTGATCAGACTGCTTATGTCTCACAACTCAGTACATTAGCCCATGGAGGAAGCTGGTCCAGTAATTTTCTTTTGCGCCATTGTATCGTCTTCTTCCTCTGAAGTCTGTAATAGCTGTTTTGTAGATCCTGCAGCACTGTGCCTGAAAACCACATTTTCTTTCTCTGCTGCAATTTAATCTCAATAATATTGTTTGCAGCCTCAGTGAATGTACACTTTATCTTCTTCTTGTACAGATGATTTTGAGAGCTCAAAATATGTATTTTCATCTGCTGCACTGTTTGAATAAAGTTTTACAAGGGCAGCTTGACTTTCAGGATAGTACAAGTCAATGAGTTTCCATCTTCATTTATTTGATCCCTGCCATTCCATGTCTCTTCATTATACTCGGGTCAGCGATTTTATCCCCTGTTTTAGAACTGAAATTCCCTGTAATCAGAGGATGCTGAACAAATTCTTCTCTAGTGTAACTCTACTGTAGTCAAAGTACTTACACGAGGGATGAATTTGGCTCAGAATATTTGGCATAATGTCAATGAGTTACTATAGCTGCTCTAGATCTCCTCATTTTCATCATCCTTGGCTGCTCTACTTGGTACTTAAACTTGAGTAGTGGTCAGATTTATTGGGGTTCTTTAGAGAGAGATTAAAATAAACTTGACACAGCCCAAATTATGTCCTAATACATTGTGCTTCTTACTCAGATCTCTCTTACATCTTCACACACAGCTAAAACCAAGTGGGAGGAAGGAGCTGAAGATGTACAACATCCATTACAACTAAAGGAAACAAGAAGGATAATTGTACATGTTAAAACTTGAGGCAAAATTCAAGACATAATGTGAGCTTTTTTTGGATCACAATATGAATTGCACAGTTAGTTTCTGTTAAAAAATGCCAAAAGTGCTGCCATTTTCATCCTTGCATGATGAAATTCCACTTTACTACAGACTTCACTGTTCCATATAGCAAAATGATAAGGATTTGGTACTCCCTGTTCCTCTGCTGACATCACTAAAAACTCAAAAAAGATTTGGTGGTGTTCCATTACTTTTCTGTGCCTTCTATGCAAAAGATATCATTGATATCTCTTTCCGTCAGCAAAGAAATTCCCATAGGGGGTAATTATGTCAGTGATATCATTAAAATTGCAGTGTGGCAATATCTGCAGAAGAGTTAGAAGGGACACCAAATCACTATTTTAGTGCCATATATACCTCATATGCAGGTACTGATATAGTGCTTTCCTTGGTCACCTGCGAGGGCCTTGCAGGATATTTTTCCATTGTAATATCAGGAGATATTTATTCCTTGATGGGAGAAAAATACAGGCATATTTTGTTTCCTTTTCCTATCACAACCTCTGAAGCTTGGGAATAGGTCATATCGGGTGACAAATTATCTAAATGCCATTAAAAATCTTAGACCTGTTTGGCCTTTACACAAGCAAGTTTTTTAGAAAAATCCCCAGGTATTTAGGTCAGGAAGGAATCCTTCTCCAGGTTAGAGCAGCCATCTTCTCTGCATGGTTTGAGAATTTCACCTAGCATGTCCCTCCTATTACAGGAAAGTCAGATTTTTGTTAGTGATTCTAATACCTGTGTACCTGCCTCTTATTTGAGAAGCACATTGTAACTGCAGCTCTTGTTCTGTCATGTGGGTTTTTTTTTTCCAACTTTATGAATTCATTATAGGATATCTGTGATACTGCTCCAGTGTCTGGATGTGTTGTAGTAGGCTCCAAGGCAGAGGGCCCTGCTAAGCCATTATGTATTTGAGTGTTTTCATTCCATCAGTACTTACTATTTGCTCTTTCTTTGTATGTGGCATACTGGGTCCATAGTGCCTGATGCCTCTGAAACAATACCATACCGGTTATGTGTATAATCTGAGAAGATTTAATCTAGCAATTTCCAGTCAGCATGTGTAAATTCTCACTAGGTATTGAGCTGAAGCATATTTAACCATGACACCTTACTGAGCCAATCAAATACAGAATAACTGATTGGCTGATTTGATGAAAAGTGTCCAAATTCATCAAGCCATTTCTATAATTGGCTTGCATCTGGTTAAGTATCACTAAAAATAATTTGCTGAACAAACTGTAAAATAAAAACAAAACAAGAGAGTGAGACAAATCATATTGAACATTCCCAGAATGATGGGTTTCAGGTTTGTACTGAATGCCTTGGTAGGCCATCACAAGCCAGCTGAAGGACTAAACTTTACCTTTGGACTCTGAAAATAGGCTGGAGAGTGAAATGGAGCTGCTTCCAGGACAAGTCAACAAGGAAAGGGATGAGGAGAGCAGGGACTAGCTAGGCCTGTGTGCCATAAACATTTGGCAGAAGATCTGAGATGGCACCCAGAGGTCATATTTCCTGCTGCTGACCAGCAGTAAATGGCTGTGGTTCCTCTTGGGGACCACCGTACTGGAGAGTTACCTCCAAGGTGGAAAGCCCTCCAGAAACTGACAATATCATTCTGTGGGGAAACCCCATAAATTTCACTGTAGAAGGTCAGTGTGTGAGAGTCTGAATTCTGTCCCATATTCACACACAGGAAGAGCAGTGACCTTGCTGGGCGAATAATGTCGTGATAGAAAAATCAGCCATTTCATAGAAAAGAAAACAAAAGAACAAATCTGGTTTGGTATACAGAAAGCACATTCTTGCTGAAGATCTATCCCTAAGAATTAGGTCAGATTTGTAGTTCACCTTTTTTATGTAGTGAAACACAGGAACATCATTATTTTAGCTGAATTATTAATGTACTTTATATTCATGCAAAGAAGCTTCATTGTATTTTAATGTAAGTTTCGTTTAGTTAACAAACTCCCTTTCATGGTTATTTTCCTTTCATAGTTGTGTGGGAGTGACCAAATTCTCCCTTGCTTTTGAAGCCAACCACTCACACAAAAGAAATAATTTATTATTTGGGTTTATGTATGTATGTTGGTAGTTGTACATAGGCTTTTCTCTGTGGAAATGATATACACAAACACCCTGTAAGTAGCAAACAATGGTCATTTTGAGACTTACAATAGACTTTTGGGAAAAAGTTTTAGTTTTGTAACTCAAGGACCTCTAAAATAGCAAATAATTATCCACCTTGTCTACAACAGTAAAGATGGATAATATAGCAATGTGATTTAAAAATTGATCTTAGCTCCACTTAACTGAGCATAAAGGAAAATATATGACCCGCTGAGGAGACATAGTGAGCCTGCAGCATACAGTATATCACTGCCAAAAGTTAGAAAAGGCTTTAAAAGACCTTGCTACTAAGAATGGAGTTTTCCGCCTGACGTAAGTTTCCAGTTAAACTTTTATTTGACCTTGAAAAACTTAAATTGTAATCAATGATCACCTCATACCAGCAGTGCAGGTGCAATAACCTGCAAAATTTATTCTATGTATGTTCCGAGAAGCGCCTGTGAAATGAAGTAAGTGTCCCTGATTCAGCTGGAGAAGCTGGAGACCTTTCTTTGACAGTATCATAGGTTTCCATCAGGTTATTTTAGACTATTACAGCTTCAGGCTACTGGCTCCATCAGAACTTGTCCACTATCTATTTGTATCTTCTTTAAGCAAAATATAAAGGACTGGATTTACAGAAGAGATTAGCAGTTTGCAATTCCCAGCAAAGCAACTAAAATAAGGGATGGATTTTCTGAACTTACCTCTCATTGATAGAGCTAAGGATTCCAAAATGCTGCTTAACTGCTGCCACAAAATTTGGCCAAAAAGAACTAATGTGTGCTTGAAACTGGAAATTTAAATGTGCAGATATGTTCTTATGCAGATAAAAATGGGAAAGAATTAAGCAAAACCTCAGCAAAAGAAATTAAAGCTAAGGTGTTTTATATGTCATTTGCCACCAGCTCTGAGAGCATATACAGTCAGTTTCTGCATGCTGGTTGATGCATGGTTATTTGTTAAAATATGATACCTTGGCAATGTGTCTCAAATGCTGCTATTCAGTTCCTCCATAGCTGTTAAGAGGCTGGTGGACACTTCTAAAAAGGTAATAGCAGAGCACCTCTTTGCTGAGTACGTTGCCAGCTGGCATCAGTTCCAATAGCAACAACAACGAAGTGTGTTGGGTACATATCTGGCAGGCACACAGAAGATACTCAACAGATCCTTACCTCACATCAGGCAGCAAAATTTCATCTTCATTCACTGCAGCTATGCTTGATCTCTGTCAGGTAATGAACATGAAGCAATTTTTACATCTCTTACACTGCCTAATGTTGCTCCCATTATAAATATTAATAATGCAATAAAATGTAGTGGAAATACATAATAAAAGGTTAAAAAAATAGAAATTTGGTATCATATACTTTCCTGCCCATGTACACTGCCTGTCCCATAGTCTGGCACTAATTATACGAAAGAGAAAAATTTTGAATGGTGCTTTTAATAATCACAGGATAAATCTGGGGAAAAAAAATTTGTTCAGAATTTTGGTGGAATTGGTCCAAACCAGTGTCATCCCAACTTTTTTAATTCTGTGGTTTACATTATTTTAAAAAAAGGTAAGAGACCATCTTTTTTTTCCCTCAAGGAAGCTGTGCCATTTTATCCTAAAATATTCCATTTTTTATGACTTTGAAGGGAGAATTCTTGCAATCTCTAGCTAGCAAAGATTACCTGTGAAATGATAGATGCCATGTAAAGGTAATGTCGTAGAATACTTGTGCTATCCCTGGCACTTCCAAGAAAATCATTACTATACAATTTCTTTTTCTTTCTCCATCGTTCTTTGCCGGAGTTGAAATGGAGGAAATCTTTCTTCATCTACTCCCTCACTACCACAAGTAAGAAATCTGTCCATATTTAGTCAGCTGAACAGTCATGGATCAGACCAAGGCTCATACCATGCAGCAGAACACCTACAAAAAAAAGCCTGCCTAATTTCCAAAGATCAAACACTGTTCCTGTTTAACCTTTTAATTATGAACTATTAGCTATCAACTGTGAACTAACATTGACAGTAGTTTATGTGAGTTAAGATTTTTCTGTAATTCTGTTGTGGTTCCACAAGTGTAATAGGAAGCTGACTTTGGCACCATCTCATCACTTTGGGCTGTTAAAACAAATTTATTAATTTAATCACTGCTACTTTGCAGCTTAATCTGCCAGGCTAAGGGCTGTGGACTTTTCTCTGAAATGGAATAGCAAGAACCAGATTAAAGTTGGTTGAAAATGATGGTCTCTCTTTCTCCTTTGAGATCTGCTCTTTGACTTCAGATTCCTGATACTGCTGTCCTTCGTATTGAAGACCTGCTCACTTTTTTTTTTTTTTTTGGTCTGTACATATCATAGAATCATAGAATCATAGAATGTTTTGGGTTGGAAGGGACCCCTAGAGGTCATCTAGTCCAACCCCCCCCGCAGGAGCAGGGACACCGCTAACCAGATCAGGCTGCTCATGAGACTGTCCTGATAGTCATTCTGTGAATGCTTGCCATTAAAATTTTTCAGTGTTTATTGACGGGGGTCATCTGGATACAACTTAACCATTTTTCAACAGAAGAGAAAAATTCCCTTTCTCCTGCCCCCCTTCATCTCTAAAGAGTTTCTGCTCCACATTGGTGTGGAAATGGTGAGTCTTTGCTTCACTTCGAATAGTTAAATAAATCAAAAACCAGTAATTCTGGTTATGTTCTCATTACTGCTACTTTTAAACTGAACAAATCTTCTGAACTCAGTGGAATTAAACTGATTTTGGACAGGAGTGAGAGAAAATTCCAC
>NW_009259102.1:1300431-1325576 GCF_000687185.1 Egretta garzetta
TGAAAACTGATTAAGAAAAATGGCTAACTTGAAAAGTGTGCTCTTAAAAGACTTTTAGAGGCACTTACGGAAAGCTCTATGTAATTGAGTGGGGATGACACCAGAACAGTTACGCAGAAGTTACTTTTTGCACGTGTAAAACTAAATAGCCTGCATAATCTCTTCTATATGATTTTAACACATCCTGTTATTAGCACAGCAATCTTTTATCTTTTTCAGGTATGTTGATTGGCTAAAAATATGGAAGATCTATTACATTGCCTTTCTGTTAATTTTTCTAGGGTTTATATTTAGGAAGCACAGAGAACGTGCCCATTCAAAAGCCTGGAAATTAATTTATCTTAGTTTTGCACACTATTTACTTTCTCTATTTGATTAATTCTCTTTGGGAACAGTTCAAAGCCCTTCTTTTGACAGTCCTGTCAAAGCAGCCTGGAGAAAAACACTTGGTAGAGCTTGCAAGGGCTGATGTCCACATGGGTAGCTGTGCTGCTGCTGGACTATGCATTCAAGAGGCCAAGTGTATCGTGTGGGATAGTGAGGCTAACCTGTCAATGCAATGGGGGCACAGGCAGTTTTCAGCTGCTTTGAGATTTCTGACTAATGAATTATGAAAGACATACATAGCTTGGCTTAACCTTAGTGTTTGTACTGAACCTTGGGTGAGGACTCTGTCTGGAAGGCACAGCTGTGGTATCCTCACCTTGGCCAGTGCACTGGGGAATCCTTGCTTCATGCAACTGAATGTGAATTTTGCTGTGAACTTTACTGTGAATGGTTTCAAGCTGAAGTTTTCTCTCATGCTAAGAAGCTAATTCAAATCCCATTGATTGTACCCATACAAGAAACCTCACTGTAATAGAAAAATGGGGTGAGAAAAGATTCCATTACATGGCTATGTTGCTTCTGCTCTCATTCCCTTCATTATGTATTTGCTATATCATTATTTCATCTTTGTTAGAATCATAGAATCATAGAATGTTTTGGGTTGGAAGGGACCCCTAGAGGTCATCCAGTCCAACCCCCCTGCAGTGAGCTGGGACACCGCTTAGATCAGGTTGCTCAGAGCCCCATCCAACCTGGTCTTGAATGTTTCCCTTTTTTGCAATCTACCTATTACAAGCTTACTGTTGTATCCACAGGTGTGCTTCCCGCTCCTCTTCAGCAGCTGAATACAGCAGAGCTTCACCATTTTTACCAGTGAGGCATCCAAACCCGTATGCTGGTTTTGGCTGGGTAGAGTTAATTTTCTCCACAGTAGCTAGTACGGGGCTATGTTTTGGATTTGTGCTGAAAACACTGTTGGCAATACAGGGATGTTTTAGGTATTGCTGAGCAGTGCTTGCACAGAGCCAAGGCCTTTTCTGGAAGCAGGGAGGGATGTTCAGAGTGATGGCGTTTGTCTTGTCAAGTCACCGTTACGTGTGATGGAGCCCTGCTTTCCTGGGGATGGCTGAGCACCTGCCTGCCCATGGAAAGCAGGGAATGAATTTCTTGCTTTGCTTTGCTTGTGCATGCAGCTTTTGCTTTCCCTATTGAAATGTCTTTGTCTCAACCCACAAGTCTTCTCACTTTTACTCTTCCAATTCTCCCTCCCTTCCCAGTGGGAAGAGGGGAGTGAGCGAGCGGCTGCGTGGGGCTGAGTTGCTGTCTGAGGTTAAAACACAACACCCTGCTTTTTCAACTGCTAATTCATTGAGTTCTCTGAAAGCACTTCAGTGATTACCACTTCAGGAAAGGAAAATGGGAGGATTTTTCAGGTACCTGACTGAACTGTTCAGATGGAGAGGAAATACGGAAATGATCTACACACCCATACAGTGCATCGTCCATATGTGTACTCATGACATGAGGAAGGCAGTGTGAATGCTGTCTCATCCTCTGAGCACACAGCTGCTGCATTCAGAGGCATTTCACAGGTGGCTGAGGCTTTTTTCTGGTTTTAGTTCTTACTGGGGGTGTCAAACTGCTTCTGATTTGGGTTTTCTTATTTTTTTTTGTTTTAACAGGAACTAGAACCTGAAATGACCTGAAATCATCCTTTGAAATGCTGCAAGTATGGCAGCTGTGCATTGGAGCTGGGAGGGAGGAAGGAGAAACTGGAGATTACAGAAGAAATATTCTTATGTTACAGAAAATCTGCAATATTTAATGTACTTTTTGTTAGAAAGGCTCCCAAAACTCTATTTTTCCTCTGTAGGCTCAAGGACACATAAAGAGGAAAAAAAACCCCTACCCAACCAGATCTCTTATGCTTAAACTAGAATATAAGAACAGCTGTCCTGAGTTAGATCAATGCTATGCTAAGGCCTGACCCTGTCTCTTGCAGGAGCCAGTGGAGCATGTCTAGAGAAGAGTGTAAGAGGAGGGTAAGCAGGATGGGCTCCTGTTGCATGGGCCCTGCCTCCAATGATCTGAATCTTAATGACTTCTTGATGCTGAGATGGTGTACACCTATTTAAGACTTCTTCCCAATAAACTAGCACAACTGGTTTCAAATGCAAATAAACTGTTAGCATCCACAGCATACTAGAGCAAAGAGTTTCACAGCTTTGCTATATATTCTAGAAAACATTTCCTTTCCTTGCACAGGAGAGACATGAACCTGTTGGAGCAAGTCCAGAGGAAGGCCACAAAAATGATCAGAGGGATGAAATACCTCTCCTGTGAAGACAGGCTGAGAGAGTTGGGGTTGTTCAGCCTGGAGAAGAGAAGGCTGAGGAAGGGACACTGTATTGCAGCCTTTCAATGTTTAAAGGGGACATATAAGAAAGATGGAGATGAACTTTTTGGCAGGGCCTGTTGTGACAGGACGAGGGTTTTAAACTAAAAGAATGTAGATTTAGACCAGATATAAGGAAGAAACTTTTTACAATGTGGGTGGTGAAACACTGGAACAGGTTGCCCAGAGAGGTCATAGACACCCCATCCCTGGAAACATTCAAGGTCAGGTTGGATGGGGCTCTGAGCAACTTGGTCTAGTTGAAGAACTCCCTGTTCATTGCAGGTGGGGTTGGACTAGATGGCTTTTAAAGGTCCCTTCCAACCCAAACTATTCTATGAGTCTATGACAGTCAGCTAGTTGCTGGTAGTATTGCTTTAGTTGTACCTCATGAGGTTCACATAAGCCTGCTTCTTGAGCTTGTCTGAGTCCCTCTGGATGGTGTCCCATCCCTCAGGTGTGTCAACCACACCACTCAGCTTGGTGTCGCCTGCAAATTTGTTTAGGGTGCACTTGATATGACTGTCCATGTCATTGATTAAGATATTAAACTCTACCGGTCCCAATACGGACCCCTGAGGGACACCACTTGTCAGGGATCTCCATCCCAACACTGAGCTGTTGACCACTACCCTCTGGATGAGATTATCCAACCAATCCCTTATCCACTGAACAGTCCATCCATCAAATCCATATCTTTCCAATTTTGAGAGAAGGACGTTTTTGTGGACCATGTCAAAGGTCTTACAGAAGTCCAGATAGATGACATCTGTGGCTCTTCCATTATCCACTGTTGTTGCCACACCATCATAGAAAGCCACTAGGTTCGTCAGGCAGGACTTGCCCTTGGTGAAGCCATGCTGGCTATCTCGAATTACCTCCCTGGCCTCTATGTGCCTTAGCATAGCTTCTAGGAGGATCTGTTCCATGATCTCCCCAGGCACAGAGGTGAGGCTGACAGGTCAGTAGTTCCCAGGGTCCTCCTTTCTACCCTTTTTAAAGATGGGCACAATGTTTCCCTTTTTCCAGTCACCAAGCACTTAACCTCACTGCCATGGCTTTTCAGATATCATAGAGAGTGGCTTGGCAACTACAACGGCCAGTTGCCTCAGAACTCTGTGATGCATGTCGTCAGGTCCCATAGGCTTACGCATGTTCGGGTTCCTCAAGTGGTCATGAACCTGATCTTCTCTTACAGTGGGAGGGACTCTACTCCCCCAGTCCCTGCCTTGAGATCCATCCATTCGAGAGGTGTGGGAAGAGAGGTTGCCAGCGAAGACTGAGGCAAAAAAGTTGTTGAGAACATCAGTCTTCTCCTCATCTGTTCTTACCAGTTTGCCAGTCATGTTCATCAGGTGGGTATGCTTTCTTTGACCTTCCTTTTCTGGTTGACATACCTGTGGAAGCCCTTCTTATTATTCTTTGCATCTGCATTGGGTCAGGCTGAGATAAAATTAGTCTTCCCCATAGCAGCCCTTATAGTGTTGTGCTTTCTCTTGGTAGCTAGAAAGCTGTTGATAACACACCAGTGTTTTGGCTACTGCTGAGCAGTGCTCACACAGCTTCAAGGCTGTCTCTCCAACATCCCCGCCTCCGCTCACCACTACGCTGTGGGTGGGCAAGATCTTGGGAGGGAACATAGCCAAGACAGCTGACCCAAACTGATCAATGGGATATTCTATACCATATGATGTGCTCAGAAATTAATAAGAGAAAGGAGGAGGAAGGGGGGCCATTCGTTATTTACGATATTTGTCTTCTGGAGCAACCGCTATGCGTACTGAAGCCCTGCTTCCCAGGAAGTGTCTGGACGTTGCCTGTTAATGGGAAGTAGAGAATAAAATCTTTTTGGTTTGCTTCCATGCACGGCCTTTGCTTTTGCTTTTTTTAAACTGCCTTTATCTTGACCCATGAGGGTTGTTTTTTTTTTCTTTTCCATCTTCCCCTGTCCAGTTGAGGGGGGAAGTGATACAGAAGCTTTGGTGGGCACCTGGTGTCCAGCCAAGGTCAACTCACCACAGTGTCACTTGCCAAGTTCAGCTCCAGCCACACCTTGGTCTTCCTGACCCCACCCCTACACAACTGGGATATGTCCCTACACTCTTCCCAGGACATGAATTTATTTAGCTGGAACTATAGTGGCTTAATGAGTGTCCTGTTTTTCCTCTTTATTGTATGACAGTGAATGCCTAATTAAGTCTAATTAAGCTTTTCATATAATCATAGAATCATTTATTTGGAAAAGACCTTTAAAATCACCAAGTCCAACCATACCTGTCCACCACTAAACTATGTCTCTAAGCACCACATCTACCTGTCTTTTAAATACCTCAAAGGATGGGGACTCAACCACTTCCCTGGGCAGCCCATTCCAGTGCCTGATAACCCTTTCTGTGAAGAAAGTTTTCCTAATATCCAATCTAACCCTCCACTGGAGAAACCTGAGACAATTTCCTTTTGTCCTATCACTTGTTACTTGGGAGAAGTGACCAACACCCACCTTGCTACACCCTCCTGTCAGGCAGTTGTACAGAGCAAAAAATCCCTTCAGCCTCCTCTTCTCCAGACTAAACAACCCCAGTTCCCTCAGCCGCTCCTCATATGACTTGTGTTCCAGACCCCTCACCAACTTTGTTGTTCTCCTCTGGACATGTTCCAGCAACATAACATCTTTCCTGCAGTGAGGGGCCCAAAACTGATGACAGGATTCAAGGTGTGGCCCCACCAGTGCTGACTACAGGGGCACAATCTCTTCCCTGGGCCTTCTGGCCATGCTGGGCACACTGCTGGCTCATATTCAGCCAACTGTTGACCAGTACCCCCAGATCCCTCTCTGCCAAGCAGCTTCCCAGACACTCTTCCCCAAGCCTGTAGCATTGTATGGGATTGTTGTGACCCATGTGCAGGACCAAAGGGTTACCCTTGTTGAACCTCATACAATTGGCCTCAGCCCATTGATCCAGCCTGTCCAGGTCCTTCCTACCCTCAAGCAGATCAACACTTCCATCCAGCTTAGTGTCATCTGCAAACTTGCTGAGAGTGCACTCAATCCCCATGTCCAGGTTGTTGATAAAGACGTTAAACAGAACTGGCCCCAACACTGACCCCTGGGGAACACCGCTTGTGACCAGCCACCAACGGGATTTAACTCAGTTCACCACAACTCTCTGGGCCTGGCCATCCGGCCAGTTTTTTGCCCAGCAAAGAGTATGCCTGTCCAAGCCATGGACAGCCAGTTTCTCTAGCAGAACACTGTGGGAAACTGTGTCAAAGGCTTTACTAAAGTCCAGGTACACCATATCCACAGCCTTTCCTTTGTCCACTAAGCCGGTCACCTTGTCCGAGAGGGAGATCAGGTTGGTCAAGCAGGATCTGCCTTTCATAAACCCATGTTGACTGGACGTGATCTTCTGGTTGTCCTGGATACGCTGTGTGATGGCACTCAGGATGATCTGCTCCACGACCTTCCCCAGCACCGAGGTCAGACTGACAGGCCTGTAGTTTCCTGGATCCTCCCTCTGGCCCTTCTTGTAGATAGGTGTCACATTTGCCAATCTCCAGTCAAGTGGAGCTTCCCCAGTCACCCAGGACTGCTGATAGATGATGGAAAAGGGACTTGGCGAGCACTTCTGCCATCTCCCTCAGTACCCTTGGGTGGACCCCATCTAGCCCCATGGATTTGTGTATGTCTAATTGGCAGAGTAGGTCCCTAACCATTTCCTCTTGGACCATGGGAGCTTTGTTCTGCTCCCTGTCCCTGCCTTCTGGCTCAGGGGGCTGGGTACCCGGAGAAAACTGATCTTACTATTAAAGACTGAGGTAAAGAAGGCATTAAATACCTCAGCCTTATTCTCATCCTTTGTCACTATGGTTCCCCATCCATCGAGATTCTCCCTGTCTCTCCTTTTGTTGTTAATATATTAATAGAAACATTTTTTCTTATCTTTCACAGAATTGGCCAATTTGAGTTCTAGCTGGTTCTAGTTAGTTAGTTCTAGTTTCTTTACATATTATTTTGTACATGCCACAGGGATTCTTCCCAGGGTAAAAGTCAATGTGATTTTCCAGGGCATGAACTTATTTTTCAAGTATGTAGTAGTATCTATCACTCCATCAATTCTCATCTGTGCAACACCAGTGACTACTGCTATCATTCATTTTGACCACTAAACCATCTGGCAATTCCTGTCCAAAATAATTGACTTCTATATCAACCAGTTATGCATAAAGACCATAAAATTAAACCCCAGAGGACCATTACATGCATCATCCGCTAAAGTCATGGTTAAATTTTCCTTCCAAATTCCACCACAAGTTGGTATAAAATATCCTTTTACAGCATGTGGTGTCCAAGAGGCCTAGAAATTTCCTTCTAAATTTCAACTTGCTCTCTTTCTTTACTTCTAATTTTAAAAAATATACTTTTGTGAAAAGTGTCTTTTTCCAAAGCAGGGGTTTTATTTGTTTGAAACTTAAATAAAGTGAAAAAAAAAATCACTGAAGATGTGTTTGAGAGGTTTTATTAATTTATTTTTAAGGTGACATTGTTAAGGCTTTCATTTCCTTTTATACCTATGGCTTATGAAGACACAGTGGCAAGAAGGCTTAAGAGAAACCAGGAATAGTCTTTATCAACTTCTTTTTATGACATATTTTGTGCAGCACATTACTTAAACCACATAAAATAAACTGTAATGCTTCACAATTGACTACACTTGTGGTCTTCCAGAAGATCCATTTTGCTTTTTTTGCTGGAGAAGATATTACAGGCTGTAGGAGATGCACTGTTGGAAAGGTAAAAACTAGAGTTCCTTTGATGTCTAGCTTCATAGTGAGAGGTTGCTAGGAAATTGTCATAACTGCTGCCTGAGATGGGTTTGTCACTTGTGTCTGCCCTCTGTAAAACACCTACTAAAATTGCAATGGACCAGTATTTCCATCTTCAAAACTTAAAGCCAGAAAGAAGGGGATTTTAGAGACGATCCATATTTTACTTGGTTTGGAGAAATGATCAGGAATGTGAAAAGTGGTAGGAAACCATAAAAAACTTCATCTTAAGAAATGGTTCCAACAGCTTTGTCTTTTCTCATCAAATTTCAGAGTTCTGAGAAAAAAAATCCTCAAACTTTTGTCCAGCTATCATCAGCTGGAAGAGTCTTCACTGACAAGCAAGAAAGAGAGGGATTGGAAAAGAGGAAAAAAATTACTGGGGCCCATCCCAACCAGGCTGACCCTGTAGGCTAACAGGGGAAATCACTGAACATAAAAAGTTTGATAAAAGATGCAAAGCACCTAAAAAGCTTCAGACATAGACAGTGTTAAAGTCATTTTTGTTGCTCACATTCAAAGATGACTGGCCAAGACACACTTGCATCTGGTGCTGGAACAAACCTTCCTCATCATTAGCATTTCCCTCCTTAATTTCACTGTGGTTCAGCTGCGGTGCGTTTGCCCATGCGCCGTGTTTGTGACATGCAAGTGGTTACACCTCTTGCCAGAATGGGGCTGTGCAGTCCTGCTCACTGAAATCTGTCTCCTAAACAGCGGTGTTGATTTGGGGAAAGGCTGGGCTGCGCGAGCCTAATGCTTGGTATTTCATGCCTGGTCAGCTGCATCCCAGTCTACCAAAAAATACTTTATGCAGAACTAATTTTATTGTGAGAAAAGCATTTCAGGGGCTGTTACCATACCTGTGATATTTGAAATATGAATTCGAAATTCACAACTTATCAATAAAAACACATTGACTTTCATAGAGGTTGTCTGGCAAATTCAAGTACAGCAGTACAAACATTTACTTACATCATGTTCACAGCTGATAAACTGCAGTTGCTAAGTTTGTTAATTAGATCTTAGTTAAGCTTTGTCCTTCCTGCGTTTGTACAAACCTTTAACATTTGAGGATGCAATTTGCATGCATCAGTCAACACAAGCACTGAAGGAAGCGCTTGTTTAGGTAATAAGATAAGGAGGTGCTCTCTCCACTTTTGGGTTTTAACTGCCACAGAGGTACCGGTTCCCAGGATTCATAGCTGCTGCCTATTCAGGCAGCTCTGTGGTTTGCGCTGCATATTAATTTCTGTCCAACACGGGAATTCAATTTGTACTGTACATTTCATTTCTTCACAGATTTAGATTTATTTCATGTTCTCTGCTTTTAATTAACTCTCTGGCACAGCTGCTGGACAGGATATAAAAACTCATTGCTCTCCCTGCGTTACGAGTACACCACCAATCATTTACCACTTAGATGGTGGTGCAGGAGCTATCAGTTTCCATGGCAACCAGGGCCGTGGTGATTGATTCCTTGCCAGTATGGCATCACCACGGGGAGCGAGGCTTGTGATTTTTGTATGCTTGCAACATCCATCTAATTAAAATGGGATTAGAGAATCATCCCTGTATATGTTCAACAACTGCACTGCAATCCATTTATGTAAATGTCAACTCTATTCAGCACAGTAGTCGGAGTGTTTACGAAGAAACAGTTGCTTTGCTCCCAGTGTCTAGCATACAGCCTTATTTTGGCTACTAAAAAAAAATTTTAAAAAAAATCCTTTCACTGATGTTCAAGTACTATGCAAATCATGTCCTGTTTCTGAATCTGAATCATGACTATAGGGAGCAAAGATGGCAGAGCTGTTACAGCTCTGCTGATGTGCTGATAGCTAACCCAGGAAAATGTGCTGATCCTGTCCTGGAAATTCATTAATTAATTTAGTGTGTATGAATTATTTATTTTTCAAAAGCCTTTAATTCATATGATTGATTTTAGTTCAGTGGCATCTCCTGAGAGCAAAGTAATCCTTGTGTTCTCATAATTTTTCTTTCATAGACCATTCCTCAAGACTTATAACGGTTACTTGGAAATTTGTGAAGTCTTTAAAGATCAGGCAAGATGACAGATCTGTAGTATGCAAGGAGACTCCGGATGAAAAGAGAATCTCAGGGATTTTTTTGAGGGCTAAAAGTGAAGCCACGTTCTTTAGAGTATCGCTAGATGTAAATGCGAAGGAAAAAAAGAGAACGGAAAGGACAGAGGATGACTGATCTGTTAGGATTTTTTCTTTATATGTATCAACATTTCTTCTGCATAACGCTGACAAAATAGTCTGCTAACATGAAAAATGAGAGTTTGCAGTACCTAATGGTCTCATGTCTGTATGCATTTTATTTTGCAATCTACTTCTGTATTATAAAACGTAGAACCATTGTATAAATTATAGATAAAATTAATAGCCCATGGGATTTTATCTAAAAGCCCATTGATACTAGTCACATGGGTAATTTTTTTTAAGAAGCTATTTCCTCTCACAATAGAAGAAAACTGGCTGTATAGAAGGCAACAACATACAGAAGGTAGAAATGCCATGTAGCACACAGGAATGTTGTGTTTTATCATGCTTCCACAATAAAATCCTCCCTTGTGAACAAATCCAACCCTGGTCTGGGAGGCCAGAAATCACAGTGTCAGAGAACAGAGATGAAAGATTTTGGTTCAAAGAAATCATTCTGGTGAGGCAGCAACCTGAGAAACTTGTTGGAAGTACAGAAAGGGAGACAACCAGAATGAGAACATGGTGGGTGTTTCTGAATTAAATCTCCCTAAGGTTTCTAACAAATCCACCCTGCCAAATTACCTGAGGGAACATGCATGATGCAAGGGCTCCGTCTTGCCCTTCTTCTAGCTTAGAGTCCCTCTGGGAGAAGACAGGTTCTCTGGTTGAACATCAGTCCCCAGGATTTACACAGGTTTCACACATAACTCCTTTCACATCCAGCTGTACCTGAACTTGAGGAATAACTCCTTGGCCCAACCCAAGCCTGCAGAGGGAAGCAAGGATCCATCACTTCACCTCACAAAATGCGGATCAGGCTCAGGATAAAAACTCAGCCAGACACAGGATGTACATTGCCACCTCTTCCATGCCGCTTTGACAAGTAAATCACTGTCACCATGGCTGTGATGCTGTTGCAAGCCCTTCCACAGAAATGGTACAGGTATGGGACTGAAGATGGGTTCTATGTCATACAAGCTATGTTAGTAAGTGCCACAACCACTTTGGTTCAAAATTGCTTAATCCACCTTATTGTTCATCCAGGAAAAAAACCCTGAAACAGCAACAACCAACCAAACCAACAAAACCAGAAAAAGGCAAAGCTGTTACCAACAAAAAAACTCTAGACATTTTCCTGCCAAACCAAAAGCCCTGCCTTCCTCCTTTGGGTACACCCAGAAGGCATGTGATGATCTTGCCTCTTGATGCATTTTACCCAATAGAGAACAATCCTTCCTTCAGGACTGAATGTTTCTTGGGTGGGAATCAGTCTTCAAGAGATTTCTGGCACTTGAACTTGTTTTTCTGATAGAGAGGGGTAGCGTTTCTCTCAGTTTCTTAAAGACAGCACTCCCCGTACATTAAAACAGCCCAAATACACCTGCCTGGACTTCATTCTCCTTCTACATCTCACAAGTTGTTCCACTTGAACAGGAAAATATTTTGGAACTTTATTATCCAAATATTCAAGCAGCTAGAAAGTAATGTTTCAAACTGCAACATCTTAAATTTAATATATAGCTTAATAAATCCTACATTTCTTAGGAAATTATGATCAGTTACCCCCAAAATAACATATTTTAAAATTTCTTCTCCGCAAAACAGAAGGAACATTTTCCTAAACAAATACATAGAAAATGCAGTGTTCTCTTCAAATGTTACTACGCCAAATTTGCTGACTTGATTCAACTACTGAAATGCAAAAGCAGATTCCCAACCCTGCCTCAAATACTTTTTGCAACATAACCACCTTTATGCTTTCAGCACCACCAACTCTAGAATATCCTGAAATTAAAGAATCATAGAATCATTTAGGTTGGAAAAGACCTTTAAGACCATCAAGTCCAACCGTTAACCTAATCCTGCCCTCCCACCACTAAACCATGTCCCTGAGCACGTCGTCTGCCCGGCTTTTAAATACCTCCAGGGATGGGGACTCGACCATTTCCCTGTGCAGCCCATTCCTGTGCCTGACAACCCTTTCTGTGAAGAAATTTTTCCTAATGTCCAATCTAAACTTCCCCTGGCACAATTTGAGGCCATTTCCTCTTGTCTTATGCTGTGTTAAATCTGGTCAGCATCTGTTTCTTCTGTATAATGCTTCTGCAGACAATGCAGCTTTTCACCAGCAGACAAGACTGAATTTTTGTGCCACTTCATGTGCTGCACAGCAATGGGAACTAGAAAAGGTCCCCCAAGCATTCTGAGTAAGGTTTCAGAAGTTTAACAGTATGCTGCCTGGCTTTTAGGTGGACAAATAAAGTATTAAAATAGAAAACTGAGATCTTTACGTGTGATTTTAAAAAGGCATAGATTTTTCCATTCATTTTACTCCACATTGACCCAATACTGCATTAGGATTAGCTGCCTTGGCTCAGTATCAGAGGCACTCCAGGTGCAATTCTTACCAGTAATAATTAAAGCTGATGCTGAATCAGTCCCATATTTGCAAGTAGCACTGTCTTGCTGTTATCCTCTGCAGAAACAGAACTAACTCAAGGTTATGTATCAGTATGTAAAAGATTGCCATGAAGCTGAGTAGAACAATGTTGCTGAAGAAAAGAATCTTGGTAAATAACTGTTCAAATTATTTGCTGAAAAATTTTGAAGATTTTAAAACAACAAATCATAGAAGAAATGAGGTTCAGATTGTGAAACAGCCATGTAAAATAATGGCAAGAAAGCTCAGTATTTTAAAGCAAAATACTGCAATGAAAATAAAATTATTTAGAGAATGGACACTGGTTCTTCTTGTGTGTAGCCAAAATCCTTCATTTTCCAAGAGTCAAAATTATCCACTCCAGTTTTGTCCCCCCACTTCCTTTCCCGGCCAAGCAGTCCTGCTGTCTTTCATCCCTTACATTTAGCTGAATATGCTGACCAGAGAAAGATGCCAATCAGACACCTGCATCCTCTCCCTGCAGAACAGCCTGCGAGGACAACACACCAACAAACTTCTTTGAGGGCTACAAAGATGATGAAAGGACTGGAGCACCTCTCCTAGGAGGAAAGGCTGAGAGAGTTGGGCTTGTTTAGCCTGAAGAAGAGAAGACTGAGAGGGGACCTCATCAACATATACAAATATCTTTAGGGTGGAAGTCATGAGGACGGAGCCAGACTCTTCTCAGTGTGCCCAGCAACAAGACAAGGGGCAATGGGCACAAACTGAAACATAAGAGGTTTCAGCTGAACATGAGGAAAAACTTCTTTACTTTGAGGGTGACAGAGCACAGGAACAGGCTTCCCAGGGGGCTGTGGAGTCTCCTTTGGATATATTCAAAACCTGCCTGGACGATGTCCTGTGCAACCTGCTTCAGCAGGGGAATTGATACCTAGAGGTCCCTTCCAACTCCTGCCTTTCTGTGATTCTGTGATTCTGTGATTCTGTGATTCTCTGAAGCCACTCTGCAGCTCAGAGGTGCTCTGGAGGAAAGACTGGAAACAGTGTTTAGTATTTCTTCTTAAACCAGTCCTTGGTGTTCTTGATGATCTTGGAATACTCCTTACCACCTATTAACATCAAATACAAGTAGCATTTCTATTTTTGTTTTCGAGTGTGGGTAACTGCCCACTCTGAACACAGCTGAGACAACTCAAGCCATTTCATTTAAGCCAGAAGAGAGCACATAGATGCTCTATTTAGGCCTATTTTTAAACAAAGCATCCTGAGCTGGCAGCACCCTGACATCTCTGCAGATGGTGTTTTAAGGCTTTCACACAGATAGAATCCAAATGCTATTTACTTTTTTACTTTTTGAACAAACTTTTACTTACAATACCGATGGAGGATTGTTTGCAGTATATCTTTTAGTACCCTGCTGTATATCTCTAGGAGTGATCTGAATGTAGGTTGACTAACCATCATTGTTAATAAATAGCAGGAGAGATATTGCTAGTGAAGTGAAACTGCTGATCTCAGCTTATTCCCTGGTGTGGAATATTATTGAATATTCAAAGCAAGTGAGTTTTTTCTAGAGGTTAGTTTTTGTAGGTTCACGGCTGAAATATTAATGCAAAACCTAATGCTCATATTGCAGAATTTTGCAGTTAATATAAAGGCCCGGCCAGGGGCACACCTGAAATAGGGTTTGAAATGTGTGTTTGTGCCTCAAGTATGGTTTTATATTTCTATCTCAGCCGTGGAGCTGTTAGTGATCATAACTAACACTGGGCTGGAAGGGAGTATAGAGAGCTGAAAGAGGCTAAGAAAAAATTAGTGACTAATAACTGATCACAGGTCTTGCCTCGAAGAACCTCATCTGCGACGTGGTCCCATGTTCTCCATATCTGATGTCTGACAAAGGGTAGAGCATGATTTTACCTCAAGCTGTGACATTAAAGTCTTTTGGCTCACTTGCAAAGCACAATAAATCTTACATTTGATATTATTTTCTGCTACTAGAGCCTGCCAGACCAGCCTGGCAGAAGTATGGCTTCATCAGCTCTGCTACTTGTCCTCTTTGCACAGGACTTTTGATCACAGCCAGTGTTTGTGACATTTTCAGGGCTGGATGGGAGTCACCTGGGGCAGGCAAGCCCCCAGTTTTTTTGAGAACACAGAACAGAGCTACAAATGCACTATCATCCACCAGTGTGCACACTTCAGGTGCCTCAGGCTAGCTGTTTCCAGTAAGCACAGAGGAAAGTCCTAGCCAGGAGTTTTCAGTCTGTAGGATGAACAGCAGTTACTCCTCGTTTACTGTCCTCCCTCTCTGCCCATTGCTCCCAGCCTCAGCTCTGTGGGCATGTATACAATCTGCTATGAGATCTTAGCAGTAATGATTTTTTTAAGAGACTTCACATGTCTGAAATGGAACAAAAGCTATTGCTCATTTTTTCACAGCTTTAAGAAAAATTTTAAAATCTAGGTGAAGTATCAGAAAGCGAAGAATCGAGCTTGCAGAATCTGCAGAGCAAAACGAAGGATTATAAAGTGTCACCAGTGGTGGTTCCTCTATGCACTAAGGTAGGACTGATTGGGTTTTGGTCATTTTGGCACAGCTTTCACTAAATTCTTCTACTAGCCCTCTAGGTGAAGAAAGCCATTGGTGTCATTTGCTAACTCAACTACCAAGGTAGTTCTTCTCATAAGATGAAGCCTCTGCCCTGCTTGCTGCCATCTTATCCATTACCAAGCAGAGATGGTTCCTTCCACCTTGCCACGGCTTCTTGTATGCTCACGGTGACCATGGCTGCCTCACAGCAGCCTCACACATCCTCTTCTTTGCAGATGCTCTATTTCCCATGGGTCTGCTGTGTCACTTCCATGGGATAGAGGAATTATTATGTAGATTGGCTCTTCCCGGTGACAGGGTAGCTTATGGCAGGGGTTGTTGGGAGGCTCTGTGTTGGCTCCCTTTGTAGGACCTAGCCTATGGGACTCCTTACACAATCACAGCTGAGGCTTTTTCCTCCTGTAAAGCTGCAGAAGGGGGCAAGGTCTTGGCTTTCAAATTTCATTCATGGCTTTCCGTTTTAATTCACTAATATTACTAGGGCCCTTTTTCTGGGTTCCTCCCTTATGTCATGGAAAAAAATTATCTGCTTCATCCTTTCTTTGTCTGTCTATTACAGTGATCCCAATGAGTTTCTTCAGTACAGAAAATAAATGACCTTCACTCACTGAAGCTTCAGAGGCTTCTGAATAAAGACAATAGACTTGGCCCCTTTCTTTCATATTTGTCTCTCTTAGCATTCATTTTCTGGAATACATTTCTAGAATAAAATATGTCCCCCTGTATAGACCAACCCAGCCAGGCATTTAAAGTTAAAATGAAAACTGTATAAAAAGTAAGCATGTGATGGCTCTCCTACCTTTTGCCCTTATGTGGGTGATAGAAATAATTACCTCTAGACATATCATTGCACTGTGCAGTCGGCACACAGGAGATTGCCAGGTGTTGGATGCGATAGGAAAGTGCAGCCTCATTATATATGCTAGAATCCAAGTGCTGCAAAATATCTCTTTTAAATGAGATGAAGAGCAAGAACTTAAAGATACCACTTAATTTTTCTGCAGTCAAGCAACACCAGTGTTTCAAGATGAATTTGTTAATCACGTGGGACTAGGGATTGTATGTGGTAATAAAAGACTAGAAAAACATTTCCTAGCAGGCAGCAATAACTGCTCCAGTCTGTTTAAGTAATTTTTTTTTCCTTTGCTCGTTTAATTTCCCCTGCCCTGCTGCCTGCTCCAGTTTATTTAAGTTGAAAGTGAATGCAGAGCTGGTGGAAGGCACTGGATTTGTGACTTTGGAAATGAAATCCATTCAGTCTCAAAGGCTGTGCGAAATTTATCCTTAAACAGCAAAGCCACACAAGATCTCAGCACCGCTGAAGATCTCTGCACTGCTGCCTTCAGAGGAGGTCTGAGTGGTGTATGAACCTCTCTCAGCCCAGCTCCACAGCCATGGCTGAGGCGGTGGTGGTAGGGCAAGCCCCTCTTGCTGTGCTATCAATACCTCCTGGCACTTGCTCGGGCAGGCAGGAACTCCGTCTTACAACTCACTTGGTTTCACCTCCCCATGTGGACTGCTGGCAGGGACGCTTGAGAATTGCCAGCTGGAAAGGCAGCTGTGAGGGTAGGAGTACCTAATTTTCGGAGCCCATCATCTCATTGACAGGAGCCCTCAAGCAGCTCTCAGGTGATTATTCAGACACATCCTCCATTTGAGCAACGTGATCCCTCCTGTAGCTCTACACCATGCTCCATGTGTTAGTGAGTGACTGACCGTGCAAGCTAGTCGATAGCACACTGCTCAAAGAAATCATCTGAGTGCAGAAAGTCTAAACCAAACTATGTAAATTCACTGCATCTCATTTCTCTTGATGCAGAGACAGGCTAAGCAAATTCACCCTCAAGGATGCCTTGATTTTTTAGACACACAATGACTAAAAACTAGTGAGTACTGCTCAGGCATGAAGGAACACAATTTGTTCAAATTCTCCATAGCTATTTAGCTAGATTCATATTTACATCCTTTTTTATGCATTTATTCCTAGTATGTATACAAACAGATGCTGAATTTTTCTTCCCTGATGTGAGTGTTTGAGAACAAGGGAAGTTTCTCAAACCAGTGTTTTTGTACATTTGCAAGTGTGTCCCTGAGCAAACAGATTGCATCCTTCATTACTGTCTCTTAAAAAACAAAAAGAAAAGCTAGACATAATCAGAAAGTGTCAAAGAAACCACATAAAAATACAGCTTTTCACAGTATATGTTTTTTCTTTCTCAGATAATCAGTCATCACAGAAAGGCTTTTCAGGGCTCCTCACCAGCTAATTTACCCTTTGTGCTCATTTAAAACTGGCTCTGGTATTGCTGTGCAATAGCAAAACTGCGTTTCCGTCTGCTCTTCTGAGACTAATAAACCCTGTAGCAACCAACTTCAGTAATAGACTTCTGTTCACATTGATGTTAGATACTTGTCACTCCTTTCCCTTCACCTGCACCTTTTTTTCCTTCCATGCTCTGCAAGACAAGAGCCCTTCCACTCTTTTATTTCAAAATCTGCCACTGTTTCTGTTTTTGTTTTAAAACTGATGTTATGAAAGCCAAGGCTTAGTTGAGTCAAGATACTGAGAAAACTATATGTGAGCTTTTCTTTTTTTATTTTCAAATGGGCTTCTGATGATTTCTGGGTATCACCAAGTACAGAACTTATTACAGAGGTCTAAGTAAGTGCATGCAGATATACATACATTCATAAAATCATTTGGCTTTGGAGAACCTGAATGGAAAACAGCACATATTGTTGAGGTGAAGAACTGTGGAAGCACTAATGTAGAAAATCTGTTCATCGGGTTGTAAGTAGGGCAGCCTTCTATTTCCATAAGATCCGGCTTGTTCCATGAAGTCATAAGACGGTAAATTAAGATTCACCGAAAAAAAAATGTATTTGCTGATCCAGGATCTTTACTATTTGTTCAATGAGCAAATGAATCTGCCTTTGGTGTGTGACATGTAGGAATGGAACACTCAGCTCCCCCCATATTTTTGGAGGCAGGGCTCCTGTTTTCTCCTGTCTTCTTGTCAGTGGTCAGTGCTGTGGGAATTACAACATCTGAAGCTATTAGACCCATGGTTGTTTATCAGCACAACACCAGCAGAAGGAGGTTAATCAAAGTGTTTGCATCCTCTGAGACTGGTGTAAACTGCACACTGAAATAACAGCAGGCATGTATCAGAAGTCCAAGATCAAGGAAAACAAAAGGAATTTCTATCTCACTACATTTCATGCTTTGGTTTCTTGCTGAAGCTGGAGCTGGATTCTTTCCCATTCATTCAGTGAATTTATCCCCTTGCTTAGGTGGCCTTGCTTATTTACTTTTCATAAGCTACCAGGCTCTCACCTGAGAAGAGAGGAGTTACTTCCCTGATGCTGTGACTTTACTGGCAAAATGGTGCTCAGTTTCCAGACCTACCAAAAGAAGACACTCCATTAATTACCTTTAAGCCTTATTATAGAATTAAACAAGTTTTAGAATTTGGATGCTGGTTTTGGTCAGTTCATTTAGTGGTCTTACTGAAGGTATGTAATTTTTTTCTCTGAACTCTGTATCCCCTGATGAGGGTTGATCCAAATGCTCAAGTAGACTGAACAGGTGGCACAGGGACTACCGATAGCAGGAGAGAATGACAGGAACCTTTTTAATACAAAGCTGAACTAATCTGGGTGCTAATCAAAATGCTATATATTGCACAGTGCAAGCCTAAGGCAAACTTCCCCCTCCCCTGAAAAAGCATAGCTAATTTACTAGCAGTCTTACTAAACATCGGAGAAGAAATCAATTGATTACATCTGAGCACCTGTGAGATGATTCTTAATAAACAAGGACAGAAAAATGAAGTTAAAAGAAAGATAAAAGTTGATTCCAGTTAATATCATTGGCAAAACACGAAACTTATTTTCTCTCCTAAACCTCACCTCCTTATTGCATAACTCTTTTCTCATACAACCAGAAACAATCAGCTTCAGCCACTAACAAAGTTCATAACTGCACTTGGCTATGACCAAGACCTTCCAAAGATGTCTGCTACCGAAATCACTATACTTCATTTACAAATTCTGAATGGTTAACTTTTGTGTTGATTTTAAGTTTACTTCTTGGAATTTAAACAGGTACTACTCATCTCCTTTGGCCAGGGGATTATTTGCCTAGGATAATTACTCAGTAATTATCTGTACAATAGATATTTTAAGATGACTCTGAAGAAAAAGTGTAATAAATGCCCAGCTAGGACAAAGGGAATTCAACAGTACACCAGCATAGCTAGCTGTCATGGTCTAAAAAAGTTCCTTAAATAACAGAAATGTCAAGGATTAATTCTGGCCCAAGAGGGTTATTTTGTTAGCACACAAGGCTAGTGGCACTCCGCATAGTCTGTGTGAATAATAAATGCAAAAAGTGTTCAGTACTACAGTGGGAGCTGGTAAGCAGCATTTCCCATGCTTTCCAGAGTAATGGATAAAGAAGAGACTGTTGGGTGGATGTGAAATTTATCTTCTGGAGCAGAACCCTTACAATAGGCTGTGATTTCTATGGAAAAACATACAAAAGCATTTTTTTTTTTTATGAAAAAAAACCAAAGTGTGATGGTATGTCTGCATATCATCCGTTGACCAGAAAGGCTGAGAGATGCTAGTCAGGTACTTAGACATGTTTATAAATATTAGCTTATGGAAAGCATTAAGGTTCCAGTCTTACAAACTACTCCCAAGCACTTATACATGTACAGGAATTCTTGAAAGGTCAAGATTCACATGTGTGGGACAGTTTGCTTTATGTCACCTTGTTCCCATTTCTACCTCTTCTACATTCAGACAATTTCTATGTCTAGTTTGTGAAATATCTTTCAAGGGGGCTTATCAAAACATCTGATGTCACAGAATATTCATAGAAGAAAAATTTTGACTCATGCACAGAGTGACACTGATTCTAAAGATTGTGCCTTTTTAGTCAGAGAGCAAAACCAGTACCAAGTTACTCATGCAAACAACAAAATCCAGTAAGTATGTCTCCCATTCTGGTGGAAGGTTGTTTGAGACTGAATTATGGGCCATGAGCTACACAGTGCATGAACTGAATCTTTTCAAATAACTAACACGAATGAGAAAGAAAGTAAGTATAAATAAATAAGAACTGCAGCATATTTTAGAACAAGGACAAATATGCATAACTACTAGTGTCACACAGTATTCAGAATATAGGATATAAAATATACAATGCAGTATAGGAGACCCTTCCATCAACTCCCATGTGACACTGACCCTCTGCCCGTGAATGCAGATAACATCGTTTGCTCACCTCAGGGATGTGAAAATACTTATGGTCAAGATAGCTATCTTCTAAAACCCATAGTCATGGAGGTTGACCACATGTCAGAGAGAGCTAGATGGTCAGGAAAAAGCTTCAGTTTTAAAAAAGTGATAGTTTTTTGGCCTTTTTTTATGTCAGGTAATTAAAAAAGTGGGCAGAATCAGGCCATCTATGAATTTGGATGAGAATGCTTTGTGTATAAGAAAGCACAGCAGTGTATGAGTAGTTCCACTGAAGTTGAGTAAGTGTTAAGTAAGACCCAGGCTGATCTGCCAGATGTTGGGTCTTACCCGTGAGTGGTCCAGGAAGACTTTTGACCCTGTCCTTTCCACAAAACATAAGTGCAGTTCAGGGGAAGAGGCATCAGAATTACCAGCATAACTTCTAAGCTGCAGTATCAAGTGATTTCAGAGCAGAGCCCGGAGCAGGTAGGAATACAGCAATAACGTAGGAGAGAAGTAACAATTTTCTGTGGGTTTTACTGCATCATTTGCACAGCATATAAGAAAAGGTGATCTTGAACCTCTCTTCCATTTCCCCTCTGCTGCTCTTTTTTATTCTCTACAGTCAACAAAATACAATTATGGACTAAAGACTAGGTGAGGATGTGAGCAAAGTTTAAAGCTGGGGAGAATATCCAATGTTATTATTTTATTATTCAAAATTTTGCATAGGTGTATCCCTGTGATTTCAGTGATTTGTACAAAACAGCGGTGGGTTTTCTCTGTGTAAGGGTCTGATTAAAAACAATTCTGGAAGCTAAGATACTGTCTCAGAAAAGTCACTGATACTGACCTGAGATTCCCAGAAGTAATTTCCTTGCATGCTCTCTCTAACGATGCCATTTTAGAAGTAGCATATCAGAGCAAATGAATCATGTTACACTGTGTGTCAAACTTTTATTTACCTTTCTGAAGTCAACCTGCATAGCCCAGATACCTGCTGTCATCTGTCATAGGGTTACTATCTCCCAGTGCAGAGTCTACTAGCAGAAGAGTGGGTGACAACTGGACTTTGCTGGACAATGCAGAGTAGGAAAGCATTTTAAGTTGCTGCTTTTTATGATTTGATTTGGAAATCTATGTCTTTCTCACAGTTTAAATGAGGAAGGAGCTCACAACCCTTTCTAAAAGATGATGTGCTTTTAAATTGATGAAATATATGGTGTCTAATATTCCTTTCATTGGTAACTTATATTCCTGCACAATCCTTTCCGTGTGTTAACTAATGGTTCTTGTATTATCACAGTAAGTAATTTATACATTTAAGGCACTTTACATTCTGTTTACCACTTTTGTGCTTCGGTTCTCTTACTGAAATTAGAACGTACCTTTCTCTTCTTTTTCAGTGTTAAATTTCACTTGCCGTATTAACAGAATGCTGTTGTGTTTGGATTTCAGTTTCTAACAGTGTGGGTGGAGGGGACTGTTTAAATGTCAACTTAAATTAAACCATTTCCAATGGAAAGTGAGCAATTACATTTAGACTTTTCTATTACCACTGGTTTTATTTGTTAGTTTGCTTGCTTTTAATCTTTCTTCCACATTTCAATAAAAGTCAAAGATTTAAAACTACCTGACAAATCCAAAACATTTTGGGACAATATGTAATTTCTCTTCCAAAAAATATCCCATTTTTCTCTCTTCCCCTCCCCCACCCCCCACCCTGGGATTTTTCCCCCTTTTTCTAATCTTATCACAGCTATTCATTTTTAAGTCAGATACTGGGAGCTATAGGTAGAGGTAGTAGTTGCTTTGCTTGCTAGTAAACTTGTATATCTGTTTCAGTACATAAGATGAATTTTGTAACAGTTCTGTACACACAGTCCACTCAGGTACAATGAAGCACTGAAAGCAAGGAGCCTGGCAATGTGCAATTACATTTCCTCATTCCTTCTGAAGAAATGTTCTTGAGAATATGCTCTTAGGATTTCGATGGATCAGTTGTTTTAAGGGGACCTATTGTTTTTTTATTGTTTGAATGATAAATAAGCAGGGCACAGAGGTTAACAACTTCTTCAGCGCAGGTTAATTTCTCTTAGCTGTTTTGCTGAGTGGAGGGAAGTCATGGTGGGGAAGGTATTGATACTGGGGGAAGGCACTGTAAATGGGAGAGTGTGCTCTTACTAACAGAGCTTTGGACCTTAGTTAGCTTCCAGTATGCATCACACATTTCCACTACTGGAAGCAAGAAAAAGTTGAATAAGCTGCAAAGGAAATTATACGTGCAGATGGTGACAAGCTAGTGTACACCATCAGGCCCTTACTTAGCGCTCGCCAGCTGCATCGGATTAGTGGACCACGAGTATTTCACAGCCCACCTCATGATTTTGGCTTTCTTATGTCAAGACCAGAAGACCTTACTGGAGATCACCTCACCAGACCTCACTGCATTGAAGCCAGGACAGTGACTCCACAGGACTTGGGACACTAGTCCTTCAGGAACCCATACAAGAACCTGAGGTCATCTTCATCCTGGAATAATGGCGTAAATCATGTCCTTGTACTCACCACCCACCAGGAATTCTGTTTGGTTGAAGATTTGCTCCCTTTGCTTTGGTTCCAGGAGGACACCCTCAAAAAATGCTGCTGTCAGACACTTCCTGAAGTCCTCTCCACTTGCCTGAGCCATAAAAGCTTGGCTGCAAGCAATCCTCAGTGCAGAGGGACAGAGCCCCTGTGCGAGGGTGAAGGTGATTCATCCTTTTGCAAATTTAAACGAAGTCTTAACAATTGATGATCAAACTGCATGATATTCACTCATGGAGTATATTCAGGAACATTCCAACTATTGAACCAACAACCTATTTAGGTCAGGGAGAAGACTAAAGCCCAAGAAAATAAATTTAAGTCAAACCCTTTGTACACTCTTCCCTAGAAGCTGAGAAAACAGTCACATATAAATAAAGAATTGCAAAAGCATTTCCTCACTTAAAAGGAAGATTAAGCCTGTGTGAGGCAAGGCATCAAAACTCCCATTTGTGCTGAAAACCATACCTTTGGGAAGACAGAAGTGCAAATCTTTAATACTCTACAGAAAATAGCATCCATCACTCATGGGGTGAATGCAGAAAAAAAAAAAAGAAATTATAAAGAGTTGCTTAAAGGACTGATGAATAGAAAGAGAAGGGTTAAATATTTGAGGGGTGGAAGTCAAAATTTCAGAGACATAGTTTTGCATGCTGTTCTGCTGTTTTACTCCACCTTACCTATGCATTGTGGATTGACCCTGGCTGGACACCAGGTGCCCACTGAAGCCACTCTATCACTCCCCTCCTCAGCTGGACACGGGGAGAGAAAGTATAACATAAGGGCAGGGAGAGATCATTCACCAGTTACCGTCATGGGCAAAACAGACTAGAACTTGGGGAAATCAGTTTAATTTATTACCAATCAAATCAGAGTAGGATAATGAGAAATAGAAGCTAAACCTTAAAACACCTTCCCCCCACCCCTCCCTTCTTCCCAGCTTCAACTTCACTCCCAATTTTCTCTCCTTCCTCTCCCCGAGTGGTGCAGGGGGACTGGGAATGGGGGTGGGATCAGTTCACCCCACACTGTCTCTGCCGCTCCTCCCTCCTCAGGGCAGGACTCCTCACACTCCTCCCCTGCTCCAGCCTGGGTCCTTCCCACGGCAGACAGTCCTCCCTGAACTCCTAGCGCTCGCCAGCTGCATCGGATTAGTGGACCACGAGTATTTCACAGCCCACCTCATGATTTTGGCTTTCTTATGTCAAGACCAGAAGACCTTACTGGAGATCACCTCACCAGACCTCACTGCATTGAAGCCAGGACAGTGACTCCACAGGACTTGGGACACTAGTCCTTCAGGAACCCATACAAGAACCTGAGGTCATCTTCATCCTGGAATAATGGCGTAAATCATGTCCTTGTACTCACCACCCACCAGGAATTCTGTTTGGTTGAAGATTTGCTCCCTTTGCTTTGGTTCCAGGAGGACACCCTCAAAAAATGCTGCTGTCAGACACTTCCTGAAGTCCTCTCCACTTGCCTGAGCCATAAAAGCTTGGCTGCAAGCAATCCTCAGTGCAGAGGGACAGAGCCCCTGTGCGAGGGTGAAGGTGATTCATCCTTTTGCAAATTTAAACGAAGTCTTAACAATTGATGATCAAACTGCATGATATTCACTCATGGAGTATATTCAGGAACATTCCAACTATTGAACCAACAACCTATTTAGGTCAGGGAGAAGACTAAAGCCCAAGAAAATAAATTTAAGTCAAACCCTTTGTACACTCTTCCCTAGAAGCTGAGAAAACAGTCACATATAAATAAAGAATTGCAAAAGCATTTCCTCACTTAAAAGGAAGATTAAGCCTGTGTGAGGCAAGGCATCAAAACTCCCATTTGTGCTGAAAACCATACCTTTGGGAAGACAGAAGTGCAAATCTTTAATACTCTACAGAAAATAGCATCCATCACTCATGGGGTGAATGCAGAAAAAAAAAAAAGAAATTATAAAGAGTTGCTTAAAGGACTGATGAATAGAAAGAGAAGGGTTAAATATTTGAGGGGTGGAAGTCAAAATTTCAGAGACATAGTTTTGCATGCTGTTCTGCTGTTTTACTCCACCTTACCTATGCATTGTGGATTGACCCTGGCTGGACACCAGGTGCCCACTGAAGCCACTCTATCACTCCCCTCCTCAGCTGGACACGGGGAGAGAAAGTATAACATAAGGGCAGGGAGAGATCATTCACCAGTTACCGTCATGGGCAAAACAGACTAGAACTTGGGGAAATCAGTTTAATTTATTACCAATCAAATCAGAGTAGGATAATGAGAAATAGAAGCTAAACCTTAAAACACCTTCCCCCCACCCCTCCCTTCTTCCCAGCTTCAACTTCACTCCCAATTTTCTCTCCTTCCTCTCCCCGAGTGGTGCAGGGGGACTGGGAATGGGGGTGGGATCAGTTCACCCCACACTGTCTCTGCCGCTCCTCCCTCCTCAGGGCAGGACTCCTCACACTCCTCCCCTGCTCCAGCCTGGGTCCTTCCCACGGCAGACAGTCCTCCCTGAACTCC
>NW_009259102.1:1325752-1364864 GCF_000687185.1 Egretta garzetta
CCCAGGGCCCCCCCCGGGCTGCGGGGCCACAGCCTGCCCCACCATGGGCTGCCCCAGGGGCTGCAGGGGAATCTCTGCTCCGGTGCATGGAGCTCCTCCTGCCCTCCTGCTGCACCGGCCTGGGGGGCTGCAGGGCTGCTCCTCTCACATCCTCTCACCCCTCTCTCCCAACTGGTGTTGTGCAGCAGTTTTTCCCCCCTCTTAAACATGTTATCCCAGAGGTGCTACCACCATTGTTGATGCGCTCAGCCTTGGCCAGTGGTCAGCATTGGCTCTGTTGGATGTAGGGCAAGCTTCTGGCAGCTTCTCACAGCAGCCACCCCTGTCGCGCCCCTGATACCAAAACCTTTCCATGGAAACCCAATACACTGTGACAAGCTTGAGAAAAATCAAGAAATCTCACTTTATGGGTTTATTTTAACAGAAGACCATTTGCATGAGAGAGTTCAAAAGCTCAAGAAAATCTGAACGGCTGTCACATTTCATAGATATAGCAGCCAAGACACATTTAGGAAATGGACTGACTTGCAGATGTCCAGCAGGACAAGACCAGCCCCAACCAGGACCAAGGAGAGGACTACAGCAACCCACTGCAGCTCCGATAGGAAGCAGTTTCAAAAGGGAAATACCACTTTCTGTTTGTAGGCAGGTCTATGCTTCAGATACTGGAGTCTGAGGTGCAGAAGACTGGGAAAGATATCACTACTCTGGCTGTAAGCAGGCCACCTCTAGTGTGGTTGCAGGATCACTGGGTTCACACATGCTTGGCACCCACATTGATGTACCCCACTAGATTGCTAGACTGGGATAGAGTATCAGCCCAACACAGTCTCCATGCAGATGTGCCACCAGGAATTCTCTGATGGTGAATAATTCATGTCAATTGACTAGTTAGACAAATTACATCGTTTTCTGAATCTGCAAAGAGAGCATGATCATCTCAGATGTTCCTATTCTAAATTGTTCAATGACTTTTTCTCCTCATGAGAGATACTTTTCCTTATCATTTATAAATCCATGCTAGGATTGTGATGCATGCAGATGAGTAGCAGGTGGGAATGCTTACAGTCCAGCCCTTGCTCTTTTTCTGGAGCAAAAGAAACTAGGTAAATTTAAACAGCCAACATACACGTTATCCACTATTCATAACTTTTTTTTCTCAGCTAAGAATATTTTTCCCCCAACAGGCTAATGAACTGAAACCTTTTCCCCTGTTATTACAAGATGTATTAATTATTCAGTTTTTCTTAAATCTTATTTTAACTTTCTGTAGTCTTGTAACCACAGACATCTCCAATATTAATAAAAACCCATGAACTTCTACTTTTTATGATAAAGTTTTGGAGGCTTAAGTAAAATTTTAGTCTTTCATTCTCTTACAACTCCTTCTCAAGTCTTATTTTGGCCCTTATGCATAATGACATCATATCTAAGGAGCAGGGAAAGGGGATGTTTTATTCAGCGTAACAAACTCAGTTCCGAAGGATTCCCTCAACATGAAGATTCATTTCAGCAATTATAGGGCACTATCCAGAAAGAAAAGAGACATACACTTTAATAAATCAGTTGTGAGTTATATTGTGAATGTATATTGAACTTATAATCAAACCCCTTTGATTCACATTTTATTTGCTATTACACAAGCTCTTTAAAAATTATTATTTTGAGCAAGTTTTTTCCACATTGTGCAATGCCTCCATTACTCTGGAAGCAATGCCTTTGTCAGTGAATGTATGCTCCAGCTAATTCATGTCACTCAGGCACCTTGCATCTGTATCACTTAAGGTAAGCATCTGGTGGTGTTGTTACACTGCCCAGTTATTTATCCATACTTCTTTGCACCAACCAACCACACAGGCCATAAAAAGGGCAGGAGTCCTTTGGTCCCATAGCAAAACCCAAGAGGTATAGTAATTCCTTTTCTTTCTATGAGTACAGAACATTTTTTTTTATCCTCTGGCTTGCTGCCAAAACTGATGGCTGCAGCTGTGTTTTGCAGTCCAGGCTTGCTCTTTTCTCCTGCTCTGAAAAGTCACACTGCGTATTTCTGTGATGACTTAGAGGACCTCTGCCGGTCCCTGTTTTTCGATGGACTTACCAGCTGCTGCACTGATTGCTTTCATAGCTGGTATCCCAAATCTTCTTTCCACAAGGAGACCCTTGGATTTGCTTCTTGAGTGATCCTCCCAGATCCTGAAAATCTGCTTGTCTCACACAGTGGCAGTCTGGTAGAGCAGCAGCCTCTAAACAACACCCCAGTGGGTTTCCTTCTCCTATCTCCAGCCCTTACCTTCAGCAGGTCACCCCTTTTCAGAATGAGTATTTCTGTGGCTTAGTACTGAATACAGGCAGTTCAGTCCCTTTCTTTGGGCTAAAATACTAACCCCTTCAGCCCTGGTACTCTGCCAGACTTACACTGGACACGGTCATGCTAGCATTTTGTTGGATTCCTCATACAAAAAAACAGCCCATAGTGAGATTTCAGTGGATGTCAAGCCCCTAAATACAAAACTGTGAACAAGATAAGCAATATTCACATGCTGTTTCTCACATTCAAGGTACTTAAATTCAGACAGCTGAAGATACTTGTCCTGTTGCACATACCTTAGTTGTGATGTCTGACCGTGACTCTATTTCTGAAAAATAAATTCCTGTACTGCTGTTCTTCTGTGTCCCTAAGTGCCCTTCTCAGGGCACTCATTCCTTGGGTCCCAATGTGGTCACTGCTCCCCTTGGGCTACCCAGGGAGTCGTCTAGCTGGGACCTGCAAATGAAGAGTTTATGTGCTAAATCCCTACTTCGAAGTAGCACTAAAAATTTACCGAGGCAAGCATCATACCTTGAGTATTTATGAAAAATAGTTTCACTTTCTCTGAGTAAAACGTGCTAGCTATCTTCATGTCACCATCTTTCAAATTGCAATAGTAATTCTTTCCTCCCTTACATGAACACTGAGAAGCCTTTAAAGTCTACACCAGGGCTCTATTATTACACTGTTAAACACAGAAAAAAACTTCCTCTAATCAGATCTATAACTGCTCTTCTGATCTTAACCCTAACAAATCCAGCAGTAACATGTTTGAAATCAAATAAATTCCTGTGATTTACCCAATTGGTGATGCAAGCTGGTATTTCTTCTCATGAACTTGTGCACACATAGCTGGCTACCCAAGGTGATCTCTAATAGTTCCCAGTATACCCTTGCTGGCTCTCTTTGCTAAATGCGCCAATATTCAGGCAAGAAAAATTTCAGTGAAAGAAGCTGTCTGGACATCTTGTCCGATCTTCTCATGATAACAGTGAAACACTTTAAAATTTCTTCTAATGTTGTGCTTGAAAGGAACTGAAAAATAGTCCTAGGAAGTAAATTCTCTGGCTTTTAAGACTCTCCTTAGTCCTAATAGGAGTTTCTTACATACTTGGACTTAAAAAGACTTCAAGAGCACAGATGGTTGGAAAATGTCCACCAAAAAAAAAAAAAAAAAAAAATTATGTGCTTTAAAGGCCAAATTTGTTTCACTTGGCAGTGTACTGTCAAACGTGCTAAACCAATTGTTGAACCATAAATTGTGTGTATGGTTAGCACTGTCACTTTAATCATTAGAGAGGTTTTTATATGGTGAAGATAGTCCCCTAGTAATCACAGACCAAGTGATTCAGTCTTGCAGTTGTACAAACTGTGAGGGTTTGTCTAATTGTGAAAACAGGTCTTTTAACGGCATACCACAGTGGCAACAAGTCAATGCTGCGGTTTCAGGTTTTGTTTTTTGACAGAAAGCACTGAGTGTCAAAACAATTTCTTGGCTGTTATCAAACTGATGAAGCTGGGCAGTTGGGATAAAGCTGTTATGTAGGCATGGGTGATCTCAGGTGGAGGTAAAGGAGCAGAACACTTACACAGGGCTTGCTCAGAAACCACTGAGAGTACTGCAGAAAACCTTTTTATTCATTTCTCAGGTCTTATCTCTGGAATATGATGTGTTTCAACTCTGCTAAACAGACTGTTCAGAAATTCTCAAAGGGAACAATTTTTCCATCAGAGAATGAAGTTTCATCAAATTTCAAATGTTTGCAGAGACATTTTGATTTCTGTGAGGGTGTGATAGGCTAGGCAGGGTTTTGTAATGTGCCAACAACTCTTTCTAACATGTCTGTAGCTTACCTGCCTGCTGGAGATTAAATAGCTCCCAGACTCTTCAATTCCTGGCTCAAGGGGGAATTGCAGGTTTTCTGGGATTCTGAGGTTTCAATTATGACTTTAGCTGCCAGTCATACGAAGGAGCTGGGAGGCAAGACCTGTAATCTACAGGCCCAGAGCATGGAAACTAGCACTTACAGAGTTTCCAGCCGCCAGCTGTTAATAAAGACCCAGTTTTCCCTCACACCATCAGGTTTGGCTAGAATCCTTTAAAAATCACATTTTGACATTTCCAAGAGGGTTTTGGTTTTTTTTTTTTAAAGTGAAAATTCGCAACTTCAAAATTATATTGAGTTTCAAAATTCCTAAACCCTCTTCAAAATTAAATTATTTTATTCACTCACTTCTTTTAATCACTTCGCAGTTATTTTCAATACATTTAATTTATATTCTATAAGAATTTCTCATTAAGGTCCCCAGTTCACCCTGCACTTTTTTTTCTAGTCATGGTGTCTAACTGCTGATGTTAATACTTTTTTTCTAAGTTGTGAAATTGGTATTTTTAAGTGCTTAGGTTTTGTTTTTTCAAGCCATTGTTGCATTTTTTTCCTAGTGAAACTTGGCCTTTCATACCCCCTGGATAATCACCAGGATACTGAGACTCAAAGAGAGATGTGCTTGTTCTTGGTTCTGCTTTTTGTTCATCTTCTTCCTAGACTCCTTATAATTCAACAGGCTTGTGTTAGTGTACCTCCCTTTTGCTTCTAAGTCCTCTTGCCCCAGACTCCCAGAACCACCTGCAGTTCTTGCAGGCTACACCGAGTGTCTATCATTAGCCTTTGATTTATCTGGGCTGTTTCATAGATTTGTTCTTTATGAATATGGAAGCCTGTAGCTTCCAATCCTGTTCAAGCTGCAGAAGACAGACTCTTTCTGCTCATACACAATTGGTAAAGCATATTTCCAGCAAAATTGACATCCCATAGCAGATCATTGAAGTAGAAATATCGTTGTTTCACTTTGGCTGGGTAATAGTCGAAACTTGGAGAAATATGGAATGCCATTCTTTCTGGGTGAAAATCTATAGCGCAACATCTGGGCCTTATCATTACCATTATTTGCTCACTTAGAAACTGTACTCCCCTGAATTCTCCCAGCAGTGCAGGGAAGGTTTTCATTTGCACCCTTGTTTGTCTGCGTCTGACTTATTTCCCCTTCCTCTCTGGTTTCTCCTTCTTCCCTTCTTCCCTTCTTTTCTATTCCCGCCCCATGCATCCTTAAGAGAACTTCTGCAAAGCTCACCCACTGCTAATTGCTCACACAACAGTTTTGACTCAAACCCTGATTTTGAAGCATAAGAAAACCCATTAACTCCAACCGCCCCACCGCCCCCCCCAGCCTCCCCCACCGGAGCTTGATGTTCCTACTAGGTGACTCCAAGCATCAACCATCTCCTTTGTCTGTAAATATTTTTAACTGCACAAAAAAGCTTCCTGTGGATGCTTAACGCACCTATTCAGTCAAACAAATTCTATGATTATCTTTTTTTTTTTCTTCTTTTTCCCCAGGACTCATAATGGTGGGCCATTGGTGCTTTTTTCCTGATAATTAGAAGCAAAAGCAAAAATAGGAACTCTTTAAAACAGTAGTCTGCTTAGTTATCTCTGTCCTGCAAACCATAACTGAACTTTCCCAGCTCCTGTTTTCATGTCAGGTTCCTGTTTAACCCTTTGGGATTAGCAGGAGCTAAAACTCAGCAGCCTTGGGATAGGCAGAGCTCCAAAACATCATTTTACTTAGGACAATGACAGGTACAAAACCAGGGTGACCTGGTTTACGTTAGAAAGATGGGAGCAGGGTACAAGGTAACATGTTATTTGTCAGAACAGTGTCCTGCAGTTTTGCAGAGTCTGGGATTCTCTTGCCCTATGGATTGCACAGTTGCAGTAAATTATAGTTCTAACCAGCAAGAATTTAAACTATGGAGCACCAAAATTAATTTAGATGCCAAATGGCTCTTGGGTTATTTTAAGAGCGTCTGTTCGTGAGGAAGCGATGAACTGTTTCCAGGCACCCTGCTTTTATAGCTGGGAAGTGTGGTGATGTCTGTTAACTGGTTCTTCACAGACTAGAAAGACAGAAAGAAATGTGAAACATCTCACATGAAAGTATAAGAATTCATATATCCAGGGTCGTGGCAAAGCCCGTGTAGGGTCTATATGAGAGAGCTCTCAATTCAGGGTTCATTCTTCGGTAGCTCTTGACTAAGTTCATGCAACAAATATGAATTCTAAAGTGAAACCCAAAGGCCCATAGGCATGCAGAAGGCTACTTAATCCATGAGTGGCATAAATGGGGACAGAGCACAGGCTGGGCTGTCTTAACTCCCATTTGGTGTCTTACTGCTGATCTGTGCAGTTAAGTGTTTGGCAGAAGATGGTGCTGTCGGTTGACTGTATTCTACATATGCTGATCTGACACGGTGCCTCTGGCTTCAAGGTAAATTTCCTGGATTATGAAGTACTGTAGGAAGAAATGCCTATCTGTTAGTATTATTACTTTGATTGTTCCCACCAGTGAAAAGGTAGAGAGCAGTAATTTTTGCTGTGGTACAAATTACATTTTCAGGTCTCTCAGGCTTTAAAAGTAGAATAAAATAAACAAAATCAGACAAAATCACAATGCTGGCAAATGTAGCATACCTACAGGACAGAAAGCTGTTCCACCTTCTGTTTATACTGGTCACATGTTTCTTAAAATACTTAATAATCCATTAATGAGAAGATGAACTAACAGCATTAGTACGTGTATTGCAAACAGATTCTTGCTGAGCAATAATTCCACAGCCAAGAAACAGAACTACCTGGCATTCAGCTGGAAGAGGAAAGTATCTTCTAAAATTAAAGGGTGAGTTATTCTGAAACTGGAGAAACACCTCCAGGGGTGGAAAAGGATAATACAGAATCTAAACTGCCCCAAATCTCAGTAAAAGCCTGTAGAGGTTACAGATTAGGTTCACCAATAACACTGTTCTCAATACAGTCCCATTTTTAGAGAATGACAGACAGAATAGACTATTCTCTGCACGTTTCCTTTTCATTTTTCCATGTTTTTTAACCTCTGGATGGTTTCTACTTATGCTGTCTGACTTTCTGTAAGAATCTTGTGTTGGAAACAACAAAGCAAATGCAACTTTGGGTGAGCCTCTTCAGACTATTTCTTAAGGGGGCCTGTCTACAAATCATTGCTTCTTTCACTCAGATCATGTATTCTTGCTCCAAGTGATTTAATTTAAAAATGGAAAATTGCTTCACTTCAGTGAGAAAGGTCTATACCTCTTCAAATCACTTTCAGAGTCCCAAAACTAAGTTGACCAGATAGGGTAATTTAGAGTCCAATCTTTGACTTGAGGTAATAAAACAGTCATGGGGTTGTCAGTGCGTAGTAACATGTTGTCTTAGCGTAGATTGTAATACATTTCCACAAGTGTATATAATGTACTTTTTCTGTCATAGTCAAAAAATAATGATTTCAGAGGAAAACCAGGTTATTAATAGCTTTCTTACAAACATACGAACTTTTTACCATAAATTTTTTTTTTAATATGAGGCATATAGCTATGCACTTAACAATAACTGCCCAATTGCTAAACTGGATTGAAGTGAGTATAGAGTATTCAACTTGTTTCAGTGGCTTTGAAAATTTTTAAATTTTGCTACAAGAAAATATGACAGTCCCTCTATTTTTTGTTTAAGCCTGCTGAAAATAACATCCCAACAAAGCAAAACACACCCACTTAGCTGCTTCACATAAGTTCTCTTGGGTCATACACAGACATCAACTGAATTCTAATTCTATTGTTGTTATTATTACTGCTGTTATTATTGCTACCGTTATTGTTATTAATTCTCTTCTATGTATTCAGGTTCCATCTTCTTTTCCCTTTGCTGATGATTATTAGTGGAGAAAGATGAAAATGCATGAGTGACTGAATAGTCTTAATATTCATGTCTTCAATACAAGCTTCATTACTTATGGTTTACTGGAAACGAGGATGCAGTTAACACCATTAAAGCATTACCTATGGAAGACGATGCTCATAGTCTCACAGGAGACAGCCCTGTAATCTTATTACTGGCCATCTGTGAAGTCTCATCAAAAAGTAGGAAGCAGAACCTAACCTATCCAGTTGTTGCATAGACATCAATCTCCCCTTGATGTCATGCAAGGTTGCTACTTGCATCTTCACCCCAGGTCATGGATCCTGCTCACTGGATTTATAGAGGAGGAAAGGAAGGGTAGGTGTGGTACTGTGGCCATTGGACTTCGCCGGGAGCATAAGGATAGGTATGAAAGTTTCTCATATGAAAGAGGGAAAAAAGTGTTTTCAACTCCTAACTTTTTGCAACCACTCACTACTAACAAAGTCCAGATCTTTGGTGTTGTTTTAAGAGGGGACCCAAGAAAGACTGAGAGGTGGGCATTACACTTATTCTCTAAAAAGGTAGCTTTTCTTGCTTTTAATCCCGAAGAACCAAATTCAGCTCCAGTTCCTTTATTTTTCTTGTATTTTCTGCCAGCCGGTTGTCTTCCTTTAAACTGTAACTCCCGTCTTGTGCTTCCTCATGAATTTCCCCTGTTTCTTTTACTCCCTCAGCTAAGGCATATCTTCTGTTAGTTTTCTCACACCTTAATGAACAGATCCCCAAATTTCCTAGAGCACTGTTGCATAGACAGCCACAGCCAACATCACTGTCTTAAACAAATATTTGCTTTCTGAGAAATCTACCTACTATTTCTGTGCCAGCTGTCTAAAATATTCAAGGAACAGAGGGTTGAGCAGGTTATATCTGTAGGACTTGGAGAAGAATAGCATTGCAAATAATTGCTTAAACTATTTGTGCTGACTGACTCTGTAGCCATAATTATGTGAAATCCAATACTATTGTAAACTCCTTCAGAGGTAAATTTAAGCATCCATTTCAAAGATTTGTTGAGTGTATTTCTGAGCACCCTGTTATAGAATGTACACAATGAAAATGTTTAGCATTTAGCTTCTTCATGGCTGCTATTAGAAATTAATCTTTATTTTTCTCCTAAAGTAAGGAAGTCTGAATGGGTGCATAATAAAGAAATTAAAAGAAATGTATTCAGATGAATGTAATGCGATTATTGGAGAAGTAGTCAAATAATTTGTTCTGATGTTCAGCTGTTGAGTGACGCTACAGTGACTTCTTAGTCACATTATTTCTGTATTTCAATTTCCCTCAACTCACATACAGACTTTCTTTTCCTAGCAACACTCCAGTCTTTTGAAGGATGCTCATCCTGTTTATTATCATCGACCAATTCTACCCCTGGAATTACTTCAAGCAATTTCTTTATTGATTGGCCTTTTAAACCTTGTAACCATTGACTTTGAATTTATATTCTTACACTGGCAGTCATGCTGGCTTTATGTACTTTTTCTATGGCTACTTTTCTTCTGTATCTGTCTTCTTGTTCTTCTGTTTCTTTTGTTTCAGTGTCATTCTTTCTCCCTTGTATTATGACATTAAAAATGGTGACTGATGTTTGCCAAGTTGCTGCTTTTATGTTATTCCTTAAAATTTCCAAGAAAATTTCAGAAAGAGGTAAACACAAGTAAGAATCATGCAGCTCCTGGGTCAGCAAGAAATGTAATTGCATATGTAAATCTGTGCGCAACTGACACTATTTGCATGTTTAAAGTTACCCATGTACTTCCTTCCTCTTTAAATCTGGGTCATAGGGATGGAAGAATATGCTTGTGATTATAGTTGTTTCAGAAGGCTTCACTAGCATTTATTTGAATAGAAACCATGAATCAGCTTCTATAGTGTTCAGAGCTCCTTTCATTTGCATTCTCCAAATGTTTGTGAAAGCAAATTTTTGTTCAGAAGAATGTTCAATGCAAAGTAAAATATCAGAAATAAGGGCGTGAATGCATGTTTGCATGAGTATTGACACTGGAAGCATTCACATGGCCATCTGGACAGCTCTGTGGGTTTGGGAGCCGTTCAAAAAATAGCAGGCAATTTGGAAATTACAAACAGAGTGCAAATAGCTAGTAGCAAGGTGGTGATAGTTTCAGCATCAGTACAGTGAGTCACTCAAGAGCAATCCATGGAATGAAGTTTCAGTAACTGCTACTCTTCCTAATCTACTATCAGTTGAGGTTTGTCAAGCTGGAAAAAAATGGTTTTAAAAATAATGAAAATTTCTGTGGAATTCACTATTTAAATAATCAGAGTTTTGAGGATATGTGTAAGAATCTCACCATTATTCAAAAACAGTTCCACTTTTTGCAAAATTATTCATCACTTCACTTTGAACAGTGAATAAGTCAGTTAAATACCTATTTCTGAACTGAGTTACTGTGATATACCTCAGAAAGAAAAATCTCAAAATTGGATCTTTTTCATGCCTTTCTCATGGCGTGCCTAGCTGCAGAAAGAAAATGTTGTAGCAAAAAACAGATGTGGGCAGAGTACAATTGTGTGTAAAATTAGGCTTTATAGAGTTCATCTTTAAGGGACCAATTCAGAGATGTCAGTAGCCAAAATGAACATGCCATTTGGCTTTATTATAACCACGACTTTAGTAAATGTGATTGACTAACGTGAACATTAATATCTTCCGTTGCAATGGTCTTACTAGTACAGATGTAGCCTAAAAACTCAGAATGCAGATTAGTGCTGTATTCATCACGAGTTAGTGCATATTATTCTGTGGAGGAAAAATCTGTTAAATTTCACAAAATGTGCAGTAATGGAACTCAAGACCTGTATTAGAGCTAAGGAGGCTAAGCTGCAGCAATCTTGAGCATGAATGTCATAATGCAAAAGCTACTCTACATGGATTCCTTGCCTGACCCTTCTTAGTAAGTACTCAATCTCAGCTGATACTACAGGAAACAGTTAGCGTTGCCAAAGTGCATGCTGCTTTCCTCAAGTGGACAAGCTTTTAGCTAGTACTCGTCTATGGGCAGAACAGGTGGCTTTTTAAAGTATAATCATTTCAATGTTAAGCCATGATAAAATGATTCTTAAGTATCAATCCATTACTAACAATAGAAGAAACTTTCAGCTGAGAAGAAGAAGGAAGTAACTGAAGAAAATGGCCCGTTCGTAAGTTGTTTATGAAAATTTGTTATTATTTCTGCATATTTTTTAGAAATTTATGTATATTTTCCCATCTTCTACCTTTCTCCTATCTTTCAAAAATATTTTCATTGAACAAACATGTGGAAGAAATCCCATGATAAAAACTTTTTTGTCTCCATTTAGGCTCAGCTTTTTGCATAGACACATAGAGGGGTCTGGAGCACAAGTCTTATGAGGTGTGGTTGAGGGAACTGGGGTTGTTCAGCCTGGAGAAGAGGAGGCTGCGGGGAGACCTTATCGCTCTCTACAATTGCCTGACAGGATGGGGTAGCAAGGTGGGTATTGGTCTCTTCTCCCTGGTAACGGGTGATAGGACAAAGGGAAATGGTCTGAAGCTGCGCCGGGGCAAGTTTAGGTTACACATTAGGAAAAATTTCTTCACTGAAAGGGTTGTCAGGCTCTGGAATGGGCTGCCCAGGGACATGGTCAAGTCCCCATCCCTGGAGGTATTGAAAAGATGGGTAGATGAGGTGCTTAGGGACATGGTTTAGTGGTGGAATGGCAGGGTTAGGTTAACGGTTGGACTTGACGATCTTGAAAGTCTTTTCCAACCTAAACGATTCTATTATTCTATGATATAATATTATACTTTTTGCCACGGCCAGAGCTTTGAGTAAGACATAAAGGATATATGGTGTTTGGCTCCAATTGGAAATAATCACTTTTTCTTAACACCTTTCACATCTTGCTTCTTATCCTTCAGTCTGCACCTCTTGAAGGCATACATTAGCATTTTTCCAAAACTTGGACTATTGATATGAAACTATTCTTGAACTAAAATTGTGTAGCAGTTCCACAGAGCAATGGAATCATGAAAAAGATCTCACCCTTTTTTAAGTAATTTAAAAGACGCCACAGAATTACAGCAGCAAATGTATTTTTAGATCTTCACAGAAAAGGAAAATGAAGGTGAAAGCAATGATATGTTCAATAGCTCTTGCTTTGGTACCCATGGACACACCATGACTGAATGACAAAACATAGATGTAGAGTCATCTGGGGCCCAGATCATCTTTCTATCAACAAGTTCTCTGGGAAGTTCTCTTGGTATTTTGGTTACTCTCTTTAAGTATTTAAATTGCCTTTAATCTTCCAAGTAGTTTGAGTTACAGGAGCTTGAGGACAAGCTGTTCTTCAATGGATTTTTTTTACTCTTCTAAGGAATCTGATATTGCATCTAGTTCAAAGATGCAAAGCTCCAGGACCATTACTGTTGGCTTAGTCGGAGCTGAATTGTTTGTAAAACATTACTGTGTTTCATCAACGTCGACTATTCACATACCACCTGCTCCCGAGGTCACTCTGGTCCACCACTGCAAATAGGTTCTTTAATTATCCCTTTACATGCTTCTCTGGAGTGACAGTCATGTTCACAAAAACCATAACCTTAAAATTGCTTATGCTAAGGAGGAGCATTTTCACAGGTGAAAAAAACCCCTGGAGACAAAGCAAAGCTGGGGAGATCCAGCTGCAGAAGTGACATCCTTAATCTCTGGTAGGACAAGGCATTCAGAAGTGGTAATGGAGAGAAGGGTCAGAGGCTGGGACTCAGATATGGAAATTAGGCTGATTCCAGGTGAAAACACTTATCTTCTGTAGAAGATGTTCAATCAGAAAAGAATCACTCTGAAAGGAATGAGGGAAAGGGCCAGATGAACATAAAAAACATCCAAGCCTCTTTGCCCATTTCTGGCCAAAAAGCAAGCTGAAATTGCTAAAATTAACATTTGCTGCTACAACAGGGAATTCTTGTTAAGATGAGGCAGTGAGTAAGAAGGAATGGAAACCTAAACTTGTTCATTTCTGTGTTAAAAATTTCCTCTTAATTAGGTTTGTCTGAAAACTTCTGCACCTGACATTTTTTGGTATTTTCTAAATCAGCCAAAGAAGAAGAGGGAGACAGAAAATGAAAAATAACAATTTCTGTTCCATTTACATAGATTTGAAAGCCACAGAAGTAGAAGAGGTAACTACCTCTATATTTTGGCACCCACACAATAGGGAATACAATTAAAAAAAAATCTGTGATGCTCAGTATGGGTCAGACAAAAAAAGTAAGGAAGAGAACTGGCTCAAAGGAGGAAAGCTATTACCTAAAGTATACGGAAAAGAAACGGTGGAAAACAAACAAACAAACAGAAAATTTAAAGCAAACACATCTATTTTGTGCCATATAAATAATATTCAGCTTTTTTGAAAAACACTGTAAGTACAGATGGAAGGAAAGGAAGGAGAGTATTGCTGCAGAGTTGCATTATACCAAATATTCACAGAGGAAAAACTTCTGCCAGTAAATTAATCAGTCTTTCCTCTACCCAGTAGTAGAGGCTGAGGGCAGTGGTGTGAAAGGGAAGGAAAAGGAGAAGGGCAGGAGGAGGATGCTGTGAGAATCACCCTCCTGCAGAGAAGAACTGAGGCTACTGATTGATAAATCCTGCCGTTTCGGCTGGTCAAAGTGATGCTGCTGGACTGGATCTTCAGCTGAAGTAAACCAGATGAATCTCGTTGGCTTGGATGGAACAATCCTAATTTATGTTCTAATTTCTACAGTTTGCTTATAAAGTTCCAGTCACAAACAAGTCATGCAGGAATGGTGCTTCGGTTAAACAAGGATAAGCTTCAAGTGCTGGGGTTTCCTACCCTGAAACAGTATTAAACTCACATGTTTTAAACACATTAGTGTGAGTAAACAGATTTAAACATGTTCCAGTGTTTAAAATGTTAAAAAACAGCCTTCCTCCTACCCCTGCACCTCCTATGATTTGTGACAGTGCAACTTTGTCAGCCACATCACAATCTGTGTCATAAAATTAATCTGGCAATAAAACCTCAAACTCTCTTGTTTTCAGTAAAGGGTTTTAGCACCTGATTGAGTGCCCCCAGTCTGGTTCTCAGCATTTTCTCAAAGGCCTGAACTGGCAGTAAGGAGCTGAAGCAGTGGGGAAGGACGGAAAGGTGTCAGCTCTCTGCTGATGAAATGCCTGTGGAGCCACAGCTTGAGACATTCTTTGAAATACGGCTTTTTTGCCCATGCATTTCTCTAGCAGGATTTTGTATTTGAGTTTTTGGGGTGCCAGAAAAATTTACTTTAACTCAATGGCTATTCCCTCTAAAAAAAAAGATGAAAAGTGCAGCTTAGCAAGTACTGCCTCCCCCTCCACTGCCCTCCATACAAAACCCATGAAGTAATCCACCAGAATGCCTACCTAGCAAGCTAGTCCCTCACACCAGTATCCAGCTGGCTGACCTTGCCATCAGGTGATCCATCTCTGGTTTTGAATACGATTTCTCTCTCCTGCTTCATTTCAAAACACGTGTCTGCTTCCTTATGCTTAGTAGCATTTTTCACTCTTGTGAGTTGGGTGTTGCAGGTCAACTTGTGGATTCAGTGCCCATTTTTTTTCCCTCATTTTAGTTGTCAGCAGTGTACAGAGCCTTAGAAAATCATGTTTTCATGCTGTCACCTTTTTTGGCTGTTTATACCCAGAAGTCCCATGGTCTGCCTCTTGCTGTCTCCACTGGCAGGAAAGCATCTGTGCTGCCCTCACCCAACTTCCTCCGTTGGTCCTTCTTGACCAAGTGTCCCTTGAGGTCTTCCAGTGCAGCCCTTGCTGCAGTTGTGCTGCATCAAGGAAACAACATAGCTGAAAAGAAAGCCTCTCATCTTGCAGATCAGCTCCTCCATCCGGTTCACCATGCAGTCTCACAAAAGTAGGCGCTGACACATTTCAGGGGTAGATGGGCATGGAGGGGCAAGGGCTGCTGAAGCTGCTCCTCCATGGAGGAAATCTCTGCAAGATTATGCATGAGGACCTCTGCCCAGGGCATAGCCAGACTGAGAAATGACATTTTCCTTGTTATTGCCATGGGGATGTCACTCAGTCGGATCACATCCTCAGCCTGGTTCTCCTCATGGCCACACAGATGTTACCGTAGTTACTTTTTCTAAAGATGCTCCAATAATTTCGCCTCTGAAAATCAGCCTGCTTCTTCTTTAAGTCTCCTTCATGTTGCACTTCAAAAGCACAAGGGACTATAGAGCACCAGCTAGGTGTGTAGTTCTATCCTCAACTTTGAAATGACCCGTTTTGCATTTAAATATAGAATTTGGGGAACATAGACAGTGCCAGCGAAAAATTTTTAATAGCATAGACATTTTCTTCCACAATACAATTATTCTTTTTTGCTGAAAGCTCAAGTGATCTTCCAAAACCTGAAAGATATACATTAATTTTTTTTCCCAAAACAAAATAAGCTTCTTTTACCTCATGTTCTGTTGAGCATGGAAAATATAGTTACCAGTCAACCTTTTCCTCAGGTTGTTTTTTATGTGGTTAATGTTTTTGTTTTACATATGAAAAGTGAGAGAAGCGCCATAGCTGTGTAGCCTTGAGGGGTATTTTTAATATCTGAGTGTGGCAACTTTTCCAGACAGCACTAATAAAGATCGTTACTGTCTATAGTATAATCCCTTTAAAGTGTCTCTCCCTGCTACTGCAGCTGTGAATGATTCCCTTCAGGGAAAAAAAAAAAACAACTTTTTTTATCCCAATCCTTCACTACTATCTAAGTATTTGCTTTACAGCAGTGCTGCAGGTTTCTAATCTGAGGGTAATTAAATGCAGACACTTATAAAAACCATGGGTGTGATTTGCAAGGAGCACAACAGTTTTGTGGGGATGTGAAAAATGAAATAAAGTAATGAAACCCATCCATTACAGCTAAGGCTACAAGGCAAAATTCTCTGTAGGTGTCACTCCACTGACTTTGGTGGGGTGATGCTAGAGGAGCCTCTGGCCAGGAAGCGTAATTCTTGATGTTGGTGAGCAGCAGCACATGAACAGCAAGAGCAGAAGCATGGCAACGTTTCACCTAAAGGGTGGATGGTGTTCTGAGGGCTGCACTTGCCCAACTGCAGCCCATCATCTTGCAGGGACTCCAAGGACCCAGCAGGGACTGCAATGCCTGAGGCAGGGAGCAGTGCTTGCATGCATTTCATCATCATCTTTGCAGTAGGTCCCTCTCCCTTGTTCATGGAGGTGTGCTGCTTCTCTGACCTCCAGTGCCAGGGAGGAGAGGACTCCCTTCCCACTGGCTGTGGGTGGGCCCAAGAAACCCACAGGCTGCTCCTTTGTGGAGCAGGACACTGCAAAATGTAGGCTTTTCTTCATTCAGCCCAAAGCCCTTTGTCATTACAAGTGGAAATGGACGGCTTTGAGATAGATTAGCATAAGCTACTGCACATCTTCAGCTATGAAGCTGAACCAGTGGTAGCCGAGGAAGAGGTGAGTATTCAAGAGGTTTGTTTTCTCTGCCCTTGCTGAGTTGATGGTTACTCTTGGTAAAATCTGTCCACTTTTTAAGCTAATGAATATCTTGTAACAAAATTACTACTAGTCACTTCAGCCCAAGAGAAAAATTAAATGAGAATGTATTTTGAAGGCTTTTTCATTTTCTGGCTGAAGAGGATCATAATTACAAGGAGTTACTTGATTTTACTTCACTCCCTTATCTACTGCAGAGGATGTCAGCAGTAGAGAATATTGGGAAGAAAAGGTACTTAAAGGTCACAGCTAACAGTGCCTTTACCACTTTACTGTAGTCTGCTGGTACTGGAGTGGTCTTCTTTCCTTGTCATGAGGATGGCAGGCATTGTCATGGCATACACAGCTGTGCATATGAAGTGCTGGCTGTGAGCAGAACATGGGCAATGGAGACCATTTAATGCAACACTGCATGAAGCAATGCCAAGTGGTTATGTGACTGGCAAGCATTCTCTTCTCTTTTTTTTTTTTTTCCTTTTTTTCTTTTTGATAGTTCTACTAACTACATGGTTTCAAAAGGCTTCTTCCAAAGAGACAGCATTTGGAAAGAAGCCGGGGAAGCATGATCCTCTTCCTGCTCATACAGCTTCACACATGTAAATGTAACTTACTTTTCTGGGAGAGGGAGGAGGTAGCCAAGTTTTCACTTTGTATTTTTGTGGTTGAGGACATGTATGATAATCAAGGCATACCTGAAAAACAAGACCAGCGATGACAGCAGATTGTCTGAAAATTGTACCCACAGTTGTACAAGTCAGGATGCCCACAACAGGCTGAAGCTTGTGCTATTAATGCATGGGAAGGGTCGGCCGCCAGCATCAGCAACCTCAGTGGCCTCTGGGGAGCTATTTTTTATGCACAGTGAGCATGGGCAGGCAGGTGGGCTTGTGATGATGTTCAGAGCGGAGGTGGGGATCTGCCTAATGATCACAGCCACCAGCTCACCATGTGTCTGTTATCTGCCCTGCAGCTTGGACGTGTAGCACATGTCTGCTGCTGCACAGGGGTTTTGAAGGAGCACTCACCCTTCCAAAAGAGGTTTACAGGTTTTTTTCATTTGCATATTATTGTACCTATACCCACATGGATGCAAAAATAATCTTTCCTGTGTGTTTTCTTTTTTCAGCAGCCTGCCCTTGTCCCATTCACTTCTCTTGAGAGAGCTCCAGCTTATGTAACTTATCCCTTGATGCAAAGCATGTATAGACCCACACAAATAACTTGTAATGTTTAATTAAACTAAACTGTAATCAACAGGCTTTATCTTTTGACTACTGTGTACCAGGGAAGCTTTATCTGTTGAAAATTAACAGTAAGATTGTCTTGACTTTTAAAGGCACCATATGAGTTTCTCATTAGCCTTATTATAATTTCTGAATCATAAATATGTAAATGATGAGTTTCACATGGGAGATTTAATTCTGTGCTCTTATTTCTGATTAGCTGGAAATACACTCTGGCTCTGTCAGATAATTGGTAACACTGCACACCAATAAGGCATTTCCCTACATCAGAAGAAGCTGAAATCAAAGAAGGCAGGGGCTGTTACAGTTTTGACAGTGTTGTAACACTGACTTGTTGAAGGTTTAGCTCAGCCATTAATATAGTCTATGAATTATTAATTTTTTCTTATGTCAGGAATTAAAAAACCCCAAAAACTGAAGATCTGAGCCTGGAGTATAAATGCTCAGTGAACCAGATTTCTCTCTCCCCCTGCCCCCCAATTTCTTTTCTGATCTATTCTCCAAACAAAACACACCCGTTTAGTTTGAGTAAAGAGGAGAAAGGTAGTATTTTCAGGGTTTTGGAATTTAAATATGCATCCCAAACATATATTTAACTTGTGGGATTGTTTGGGGAGATTATTTTTCTCTCTTTTTGTTTTTTGGGTTTTTGGTTTTTTGGGGGTTTTTTTAGATGTTGGCATAGATGTGCCTGGCTACATGTTAATTCAAAATTTTATTTATCAGTTTATTTATTTTATTTAATTATAACTGGCACGGCAAATGGAAGATTCCAAACAAATGTGAGTGTGGTAGTTTGTGCAAAACACTAATGCAAACCGAATTGTTACCTGCATGAATTTTACTTTCCTCAACTAAATGCAATGAAAGAGGCAGGGCCATATGGAGAAATAGTAGTCCATCAGCAGTAAACTATCAAAATGCAAAAGCACCCCCCTTCAAGAATCCTTAGTTCTAACACGTTATCCTTCTGTAGACTTTATTTTGTTGCTTTAGTAATTGACTTCAATATATATAATAAAAAAAAACCCCATAGAAACAGAAGTTCTCTACTTAGCTGAACAAAGTACCCACAAGCAGAGATCAGTTATTTTAGTATTTCATGACTGTAATATTTAAGAGATTTGGTGAACCTTATATTCTCTTCCAGGTTTGAGAACAGATGCTTTTTTAGTGAGCATGTGGATATCCCCACACCATTCTTTTTGTCTTATCCACCTCACCAGGCCAACTTTAAGTTCCCCTTCTTGGCAATTTGAGTTCCAATTTCTACCAAGCACGTACCATCTCTCCTCCACACAAGCCATCTCCTTGACTTACAAAGGCCCATCCTTCCCTATCCTGGGGCAGTTTCTCCCTTCCACCAGTGGCAGCTCAGTTTTATCAGCTTCCATGTCCTGCTTTTATGTTCTGCTTTTCTCTTGATGCTACCCACTCTGGTTTTTCACAATGCAATAGTCAGTTTTACTGCTTGTCTTCATCACATTGTAGAAAGCCATAGAAATAAAGTTCGCTTGAACTGCTCAGACTGGAGTGTGCTTGGTCATCCATGAGAAATATTCTGACTCTGTAAAACCAGTAGAACAGAATCAGAAAAGGTTTTAAAAATAAAGGTCTGGTAATTGTTCACAGAACACACACAAACTGTGATTCTCAGGCTCATCCTATGCCCAGGGTAGGTCAGATGTTCATATTTTAATGTGATCTATTTCAGGGAAAAGATATCTGGCTAATAACTATTTATTTACTCATTTTTAGAGAGGAATTCAGCAAGAAGTTTTTCTTTGTTCTAGTTTTCCAAAGTGCTTAGATCATTTTTCATCCACCAAATTTGAGCTTGCCTACATGGAAAACCACCAGCTACAAACCATTAAAACCTGTCACATGAAAACAAAGTCACATAAGGAAATATTAAAAAATTGTGTTACCAACTCAGCCTCTAATAAGAAATTTTGATAGTATATGTCATTTTTTTGATGAGTTTGTGCAATTCTCCATTATTCTTTTATGCGTGAGCCCATGTAAAATAGAGGAGGGATTATTATTGTTGTGCTGCTAACATCAACCCTTATATCATTACCATTATTGCAGTGATTATTCATCATCAGTATTATGATGATTTTAATAAGTTTAAAAAGACCATTCTTTCTCTGTTCCTCAGCTTTCTTCTATCGTTATGAGCCTCTTGACATTTGCAATTGCTAGACAGTCGATTTAAAGTCTAACAGAGATGGAAAAATTCCTTAGTAAATCAGATGAATGTAAGCTTAAGTTTTCTGATTTATAGTCACTCAACAATGCAGTAAAATAAAGCCTTTGCTTTAATCCATATTCCTTTTTTTTTCTTTTTGTATTTGTTTTGAAAAGTGAACAAGGGTGCAATCCCTTGAAAGTATTCTTTTTCCTTTTGGTACAGGTGGAGGAGTATGAGTGAGCCTCTTAATTTACAGCCTGTTGTCACAATGTTTCTTAATTTTAGGAGCACTCTGCTCCATGAGACACAACAATTGTTCTTTAAATGCTTTTGAGAAACAGCCTCCTGTGAGGATGGAGGTGGCAACCCACGAGTGTCAGCACTCTCTGTAAGGGAAGGTTTAAGAGCAACTGCCGGGGTCCACCCCAGGGGTTGTACAGAGCCAGGCTTGGCCCTTGGTTTTGTGTAAGACCACAGCAGTGGTTGGGATCACACACCTGCAAAGGTGAGGTGCAAACACAGCAGCATGCACCATGTGTATGCTGTTACTCAATATATTGTGACCACGTTTTGCAAGTGTACAGAAACGAGCACAGATAAAAGCTGAGATTGTGGCACAGCCCATGTGATCCACACTGAGGTATCTGATACCAGAGGTACCACTGAAGAAATGTCGTGCACAAATGTCCCAAGCAGAAGGGTAAGAAATTGCCTCTCACTGGGAAAATACTGTTCAGACTTCTTCACACTTCCAAGGATAGCCAAAAATATTCCAGGAAAATGGGGTTTAAGACTTGGTATAGGAGAGCCATACACAAACTTTAGCTGTCACAGGCCTTTCCTGGGTATAAAGGCATAATTTAGGCATTGCTTAGATGTTGTTTTGACTCAGGATTGTTGGCCCTTCCTTTGTCTTTCAGGCATCTAACTGCAGCTGAATGCAAAGCCAGTGGAAGAAAGAATGGCCATACAATTTACCTGTGCTTGGGGCAGGTGTTAATTGTTGTTGATTTTCAGAAAGGCATGTGAAGGATCACTTATCTTCACATCTGATCAGAAAATGAAAAATACAACTAATTAAAAATTCAAGGGTTGAAAGTTACTGTGAGGCCAGAGGTCTTTGTGCGGTCTGGAAGTGAGTGTCATCTTCAGAAGCTCACGTGAAAGGCACTGGGAAATTGGCCAGATTTTGAGGGGCTGATTTTATTGAGGAGAACAGACATAGCCACATCAGCAGGATGCGAAGACCATGTGTGTTAGTCAAATCGGTGCTTTCCTTGCTCTGCCCTTGTGTGTTTTACAAAATGCAAATATTTGCTGCAGTAAAGCGGCATACTCATAAATAATCTGGGAAATGTTAAAAACACAGAAATGGCAGGGCTGGCCAGAGCCAGCAAGTCCTTCCCCAAGCTACTGGAGGCAGCTGCATTTAATCCTTTACATAAAGTGATCAGCCATCTTATAAATAGGTCCCTTCTGCCCTGTCCTTCCTGCTCCATCCTTCTGAGAAGGCAGTCCCAGACCTGCATTTCTTTATGGGTTAAAAGTCTTCTTGTTTCAAGTTTAAATTTATTTATGACCGCATATACTGCCATGGCAACTGTGTGTCCAGCAATGTCCTTCAGCTCAAATAGCTGTTTCCCTCCCTGGGCTGCGTTGGGAACATACACGATTGTTAGAGACCATCATATTGTATCTCAGGCTTTGTTTTGCTAGACTAAACACAACCTTCTTCTCACAGGACAGGTTTTCTGTGCCCTGTATTCCTGTGAAGCCCATTTCTGCTTCAATTCTGAGTGTTTCTTTCTTGAAAAGAAATCACTGTGAGAGTACTTGGCAAATTGCTCTATTTAATTTTTTTATTCTCTGCTCTACTGGTCACCAGCTTCCCTGATCACTGACTGCATGGCATTTTAAGACTCTTGCTTAGGTCAGCTCTGCCCCACATTTAGACCCAGCAGATAATTGCTCATCTGCTGTGATAAAAGACAGAAAATATGCCCCACACCTTTGGCAGCCAAGCCGCTGTCCTATTTAAAATGTGAAAACTGAACCAAACAACAGGAACCATTGCCAGAAAATAAGCCCTGCTAGGCAGCAGTGCAAGAGGCAATCTAACATTTCTAGAAACATCAGAACAAAAACATGTATCCCTCCACATTAGAGAAAGCCTGGGTTGTTTCATTACAGTCCCTTCCCACCCTGACTCCATAAAGGAGCCACATTCCTCCCCAGGAGGTTACGATGCAGACTTTGCAAGGCTGTTAAATTTGCTAATTGAACTCCTCATGAAGACAAAATGCTTCGTCTATAATCTCACTATGATGTGAGCAGACTGCAACATCGCATACCCAGGCTTACAGATTTTCCTCGCTGTCTGGCCCTTCTAGTCAAAGGCAGCCCTGAGAAGGGTCTGCCATGCTTGTGGCACTGAAAATCAAAATCAAAATGCCCATCAGGACTCAAGGGGCAGCCAGCTCTGGCAGCAATGGGGAACTAGTTCAACCCAAAAGGCAAACAATGCAGAAGGAAACTCCTGTGTTTATAGGCTACAATAGCAAAGATTATTGATACACTGTATGGACATTTAGGGTTCAGTATAAAGCGTAAAATGAGACTAAGGATTATGATTACTATTTCTAGCACAGACCGTGTTTTCATGTGGTTATATTCCATCTTTTTTTCCATTTCTAGACTTGCAGACTGTCTTCCTAGGACCAGGTGAACAAGGTCATGACAGCAGCCCACATGGACAACTAAAATCAACTGAAACACACCTTACATATTTTCCTAGCTCTTAATTCATCTTGCAGCATGGAAAACTAGGCAAACTGTGACTGCAAGGCCAATGGTTTTCTGCAGCATATCAAGACACCATGGAGGCCAGCAAGAAAGTCTGGAGATCATGACATGAGCTAGGTTTACTTTTTTCTTAGTTGTATTCACATCTCACTCACTAACCAACAAGTGTGTGATTTGTGTGACTACAGTGACACTGAAACTACAGCTACAAGCTTTCAGTATGCTGTTGTTGAGAAACAAAGGGTTATCTGTCTACGCTAGTTCGGTCTTTTGAGAGTGGTGAAACATATTTGTAATTTTGAAGCCAGATTTTCAAATATTGCCAGTTCAGGGCACATTCTAAAAAAACAAAGCCTGAGGTTTGTTCGGAAAAGCAAGAAGGAAATACTGTAATTGAAAACTGTGTGCATTACCAAATGTCTACACAGACATATGGTTACTGAGACGTGAAGGCACAGGCTTTGCCTACATAGCTGATTACTACATGAATAAAAATAAAGACATAGATGCAGGTTTTTATAAATAGGCAATTGAGATACTAAGCAGTTGAAAAATTGGCCTTTCATGCTGTAGCAGTAAATACAAGCAATTTAAAGATGCTTGAAATGAAACTTGGTCCCTCTGCAAAAGGCCAGGGGCAGGCACTGATGTCCCACCACAAGAACTCTCTGCAGAGAAGACTGTCAGTTTTAGCGTATGCAGAGCTGCTGCTGATGCCTGGGCCTCTCCTTGGTGGCCCTGTCTGTAGGGCTGATCTTGGTAAAATTACATTCTCTTGGGTCTTTTTACCTTTCTTTTAATGTTTACTCATCTTGCCAGTGCTGCTCTGTAACACATTTTCTCTCTTCTCCCTCTAGCCTTGTTCTTTAATCTTTATTCAACAAATATGTGTGAGATCATTTCGGGGAGATAACAATCTAATTTTAGTGAACAGAGAGAGAGAGGCAGAGAGAGTGATACACTCACAAGTCAGGTTGAAATTGAAGGGGCTTGCTGATAATCAGGGTAACATGGAAGCCCTGGATCTAGTCTCAAAGTATTTTAATGTGGGTTGACTGTGGTTGCAGGATAAAAGAATACATTTCCTTTATGTCTGCAGAAGCAAGTTCATGCTAGGATTATTCACTGCACTGTGTTTTTCATGCATCTTCTTTTTTTGTGTGTCTCAGGCATAATTACTAGATGCAGTAAACAAAGCAATAAACAGTAATTCTGCCTTGCATTACATTTGTTTTAGAATCACAGTCCATCAAGGGATGTTTTTTTCCTGACCTTCAGCACACTCTCATCTTCCTCACTTGTTATTCCAAGGAATGAACGTCTGTGCATGCTACATGGCTGTATGAGGTGGAGCAGCAGAAATAACCAAGCTACCACAAACTCAGGCAATTCCCTCATTGCCTTTCATGTTAACTGGGAGCATTGCTTCAGGAAGAATTGCTTCAAATGTGAGAAGAGGCTGTATATTTGTTCTCCTTTTTTTTTTCCTGACATGCACTTTTTTTGCTTACACTCTTGTTCTTCTTGCATAATAAAATCACCTATTGTCACGTTTCATTTATGAAGAGGCAGGAACATCTTTCAGGCTAAGCTGTTCTTTTTGCCTACCCTTTATTGAATTTATCTATAAAATATTGGTGAGATCTAGAGACTTGTCCTGTTCTTTTTTATCCATGTTTCTTCACTGATACAAAGTGCACAAAAGTCTTCAGATGAAGAGGAATTATCTTAAATAATGTTTCTTTTCATGACACACATAGAAGAACTGGGATTTATCTAAATCTACCCTTGAAGTCCTTAGTTGGGTTTGCACTGGCTGGAATAAAGTGTAGGTCTTTCCATACACAGTCACATGTTTTCTCCTGGACAAGTAAGTGGCTTCTTTGAAATTGATGTTTTCATCAACAGTTTGCTGGATTTTGAAGCTGTGCATTTCATGGAAACATTTAAAGACCTACGCAGTGTCCCATACTTATAAAAATAGTTAAGAGAGAAGGTGGTCATAGGAAATTTATTTATTATTTTTGTCAGGAAAGAAATTAAAGAAAATAAATTACAAAGCTCTTCTGCCACAGTAGACAGGAATCCCTTTTTCAGCCTTCTGAATTCTTGTTTCTAGCATAGTGTCATTTGTCCTCAATTTTGGGAATTTCACCTGTACTGGAGTCCTGTAGAAGATGGGCAGAACCTTTCCCAGCACCCAAGAAGAAAGTTTCTAAAATGTTCATGGATGCTAGTGTACAATGCTGGAAATACTAAATTTGGTAATTACAAACCATTATAAAACTAAAAGTATTTAACCTTCAGCCTTTTCCTCATCCGTCATCATTCTAAAGTTTAAAAAAACCTGAGATTGTGTGAGTATTCTTTTTTTTTAATTGATTTTTAATTGATTTTTAGACAGAAAAATAATAAAGCGGCATAAGTGACCTTCAGGTACCAATCACACAGACAAGAGGCACAGCAAGGACCGTCAGCCATTCTGACTCACATCCTGGTGAGGGTTGGCAGTTGAAGGATTTACATCCCGTTTTCAAAAGTAAAAGCTGGGTGCAGACATTGAAAGATCCTAGACCTTAGGTATTTAGCTTCCTTCCTACCTGAGATCCTAGGTGTTTAGGTTCCCTGACTTTCTAAATGAACACCAGGTGTCTGAGTGCTTTCAATGATTTAGGTATAACAATGCTTTTGAAAACTGCACTTTACATCTGTTTCTGTAGCTCAGCAAAGCCAACATGCAAAAAATGCATCCAGGGTTGGATGGGGAATGCAGTGAGCTGGTGTTGAATCTAGCATTGAAAGAACAGGGCCATGCTGCTCAGGAAGAACTGTGGTGTTTTTACACTTAGCTTCAGTCAGAGTTGCAATGAAAACCAATTGTATTCAAATTTTTTTAGCAAAGAGAACATAATTGTATTTTGAGTCCACAAATGTGACAAAATTCACCAAAAAAGATACCACAGCTGGAATTTTCTGACTGAAAGACTCCTGCAGTGCAATGGCTTCTTTATGCATGGGCGGCTGTGTGCAAGTTATATAAAAAGTTGGTGATGAAAGATGCCCTGAGATAACAGCTTGGACTGGGAGCCCTGGACTCAAGACTGGGTTATTCCACAGTTTTCTTGTGTGGCTTCAGGCAGCCCAGGTTACTCTCTGTGTCTAAGTTTCCTACCTGTAATAGAGGGATAATAGCATTTCTCTTTCTCACAGGGCATGTTCTGCAGATAAGGGCATTAAAGGTTGTAGGGTCTTTGAACGCCAGAGTGTGGAGGAGATGGATGTGCATTAGAAATTCTCTGAGGACAAGGTAGTTAAGAAAGTGTTTTTACAGCAGGAGCAATGCATAATCACTTTATACCGTCTTTTTTCTGTGTCTAACATTACGTAGAAAGTTGCTTTGGTAGTATTTTGGGCACTTAGAGGGGGACTTGCAAAAGTGTTATTTTATGTGGCTATTTTTCACTTCCACTTTCAAGGGATTGTACTTAATTACCCTCAGGCCAGTGCAAAATAGTCATGGGAAGTCAGAGATTTCAAAGTTGTCAGAGTAACTTCAAGTAGCTTTTATGTATGTAATACATGTCTGCGTAACATAAATATGAAACTTACATGCATAACATAAAATTCCCATTTCTCACTACCTGCAATACTGCCAGTGAATCAGACCTTGCATCTGTTAGTTGTCCAAGAGTGAGGATTGCTCATTGCCTCCTTCCCAGGAAGCTGTGAGGGAAGGGAGGGAAGGAAGAAAAGGAGGGTGGGAAAGAAAAGGGGAGCGAAGCTAAGCAGGACAGCAGAAGGTGATTCTCGAATAAGTCAAAAGGATGACATGTTGTGCTGGGAGACTGAGGTCTGTTTTTTAAAACTTGGCAGCTGATAGGAGCTGCTTAGTGATTTGGCTATTAGAGGCAGCCTTTTTGGAGGCAGACCGGTGGGCAGAATGCAGGTGAAACAGCTGAAGGGACATGATCAATGAATGTTTCACAGGGCACTGGAATCTCTAATATACATAACCCTAAGTATGCATGAACATACACACACATATTTATACATATAGACACATTTATGATTTCTTTTTAGAATCTGCACAAATCAGACACCCAAATTGCACTTGCATTTAAATATACAACCCAGATACACAAAACTGTGTAATTTTTTTTTTCTAATTTAAAATATTTCAATGGTGGCATTGTTCTTTTCAGATCATCAGCTTTGTGGTTGTTAATCTACATGGGTCACTTTTGCTTCAATTCTCTTCTTGTCACACAAATTATTAGCATGGTCCACAATGATGGAGTATTTCTGATTATAAAATAAAGTAATAAAGACAAAAAATCAGTAAAAGACTAAGTGAAGTGAATTTATAATTAATTTAAAGTGCAAAACTGTCCATTTAACCCTTAACAATATTCATTTTCTTTAGTATGTAAACCTTGTCTGTGGTTAGAAAAGCTATGAATTTAAATAACCTTTAACAATCTGAGAAATGAATAATTTGATAGGTATATCAGGCAAAAAGTTGAAATTCCATACTCCTCCACCTTCTTCTAGAAGAATTCATTGCAGGCTTTCTGCCAAAATTTCAATGGGAGTGGAAGGCAGTGCTAAATAAATAAACAAACCCAGAAGGACTCAAACAATAAACATTTCTTCATCTGCCAAATACCACCATTGAGGTAGTTTTAGAAGTAGAGTCCCTGCTGTCCCCTTGTTTCCTCCCTCTATGGCTTGCTCTGGAAATTAAAGAAGTCTCAAAAAAGGGCCTTTTCAGATCTTATCAAAATGAATATTTAATCTGATTCAGATTAAACTGGTGGGGTTGTTAGCACCTCTCAAGCCAGACTTTATTGTTTTGTAAAGCTTAATTCTTCCTTCAGTATTAATGCAGATATGGACAGCCTTGCTAACTCACTTTGACTGGCAGCGCATGCCGCGGGGCTTGAGGGAGAGGAGGGGAGCAAATCCTCTCCCCTGGCTGCCACCTGGGAAGATGGGGAAGGCTTGTCCCTGTGGGCCCGGAGGCCACCGACCCCGGAGTGCTGGGCTCAGATGGACGCAGCCTGCCCATGCCTGTGGAGGTTTGCACCCCGGGCTCTCCGAAGGGCTTGTGGAGGTCCTGTGGCACAGCGGGAGTAAGGGCAAAATACCACTGTCATCTGCTGAGGCTCTCTGCGGCGCGGCACAGTCAGGATTTTTTCCAAATGCAGAGGATCGAGTAGCCAACGCCCGCACACAGGGTATGTGGAAAAAAAGCTCTGCAGGCAGATCTCTCTGAAACATGCTCTGCTCTGTATCCTGCAGACAGAGAGGCTTGTGCACAAGCGAGTGCCATGGGGGAAACGCTTTTGATACGGAGCTGTAGGAGCATGGCAGAAACCTGCTTTTCAGCCAGCAACGGGAGGGAGAGGGGGAGAATTTCAGTTTGAGGAATCTGATGTGTCAGTGGGCAAGCTGGCAGCAACGTCTGTGGGGCAATGGTGGTGGATTCGCATCCCCACTTTACAGGGGTTAAGTTTTCCTTAGGCTTCGTAGAAGCCCATCTAGTCCACCTTCTTGTTGCTCTGATCAGAGCTCTCAGCCTCCTGAGCTAGGTAAAGTAACAATCATGCTGAGCAAAGGAACACTGTCTTGGTTTTGCTCCTTTTTTTTCTCCAGCTGAAGCTTCAGTGTAAAAACCACATCATGTTTGTTTATGTTTTCAGAGGCATTTGCAGTTTTCAGTGAAAGCCCCCAAACAAAAAGATAGTTAGTTGTCAAACACATTTTTATCAGACTTGGGAGGTTGCCATGCATATATCTTTCATGGAGTACCTTCTGGTTTTGCCCATTTTCAAACAAAGGAGGAGAAAGGGAGGAGAACATCAGTTAATGTTATATAAATAAATTTGGGTTTATGTGCAACTCAATTTCACTGGAAATATTTAACTAGCTCTAGTTAGACTAGGCTAATAAGTTTTTTCTTGGGTTACCCTGAAATTCTGTTTAGGTACTGGGATGCCTCAAGCTTGCTGATGGGAATTTTGTATTGATTTTGGCTGAATATATTGAACAGTGTTGGGGATGATTGGTTCGTGAACTCTTGGAAAGGATAGGTCTGGTAGTTTGTAGGTAGCGGGTCAAAGCTTTCAGTGGATATTGACAGGGATTAAGGAAGAACAAAAGCTAGTTTATCACTGGGTGTGTAATTTCCACACAGCATTGCAATACAGTCTCCTTTTACAGATGCCCTCTCTCACCCTGCAGTTCTTATACTTGTCCCTGTGCATCCAGTTTACTTGGAATTTCTGACTGGATTTGTTCACTATTGCGCAGTGAGGGAGTTTGTTGAACCCTGCTTTCCGCTGTTGAACACTGTTCCTTGCTTTAATCAGAGTACAACCTTCTTTCCTCTAGTAGGCATGGGAGATTTTTCACCTGGGTTTGTGACTGAAACAGCTGTTTACAGCAGAAGCAGCCAGATGCTATGTCATTTCCTGTCGTGAAAGCTGTGTGAGTGCTCCTCAGTCTGTCCAATTCTTGCTTTGTCAAAACTGACAGGAGGTACCTTCATTTCTTCCTTAACCCTTTCTGTTACGGGCCTACCTCCTCACAAGTTGAGTATATGTGTGGTTTCAAGTCAGCATGACTTGTGGCTGTTAATGTGAATAATGGTAAGATTACTGTGAAGAAAGACACAACAATTAATTATGCATTAGGGATGAACGATGTGCACTTTGGTAAAAAGGTGAGAACAAGAGAAGTGGCTGGTTATGATCAAATTTTTCCTCTAAAGGTCTTTTTTCTCCTCCTTCTCCCTTTGGGGCCAGCAGCGTGGCACACCAAGCTGCCAAGAGGGAAGGGAGCAGGGCTGCTAGGTGTTCTCTCGCTCCCTACTCCAGCCCTGCTCCCAGAGAAAAACAGCACCCAAGTCAAACAACTGTAAATCCCTGCTCTTCCCCCGGCAGTCCTTGTGGTCATCACTCTTACAATCATCTCCATTCCTGTTTCCAAAAGTTCCTTTTAATTATTAGTCCAACCATATTGCTTCTTGCAGAAGACAACATAAAGTTTCTACATAAAGGTAAAGCTTTATTTAACATCTCATGAAATCTGTTTTAAGCTGGGGAGGTAGGGTTCCTTCTCATGCTAGTGTGTGCCTTTCTCATGTGCTAACACTTTTACCCGAAGGCTTTTTGTAGCAACCAGTAGGTGCCCATTGCCATTTTTGGTCTTTGAGCTGCTGGGCTGGGGAATGGCAGAGAAGGTGCTGATCCTACAGCCAGTACTCTTCCTCCCGCACCACAACTACAAGGACATTAAATTTAACCCCTCTGAAAAGTACTGCGAGCTGATCTTTTCTTTCTGTGATAAATGTTACAGACCCAGTACTTCGGTTGTAGACAGTCTCTATTTCCTGGTTCTCGTAACTTTCAACAGATCTATTGAATTCACACTAGGAGTCATTTTAGTTTGCAAATCAAACTTGCCAGTGGTATGTTTAATGTAAGTAGATCAAAAAAAGTTGGATTTCTAGATTCACAAAAAGCCCTATGTGTAAATGCACAGATTTCATCCAACCACACTGACAGCAGTAGGGACTGTGTCAAGTGTTAGACTGCAGAATTTGCTTCTCCCCTGAACATGTTTCACATTACTTTGTTGGCCAAAGTTATCCTGGAGGTTGATGGAGATTTAGTTGTTTCATTGAAAGCTTGTTGTGGACCTTGGAAAGAGTTTTAAAAAATGGCTCTGGTATGTTGAATGGAATTCCAGAGGAAAAGTTCAGCAGAGCTCCTGATCATTTATGTAAGGAAAGATCTAGTCAGAGCCCATAAAGCGATCTTTCTGCAAGCAGTATCTCTCATCCTATCATGAGATCTATATGTAGGCACAGGGTCAGCTCACACAAGATATTACTCACACTATGTCTGAAGACCGGATTGCCATCATAAGAAAGTTTAAAGTATTTCACTTAGCCAAGGATAACAACAAAAAGAGAGCAGGACTGACTTCAATGCAGGTTGGCAACCAGAGCACGTTCCCGGGTGCCCCAGGCTTGTATGGCCCATCTTTGAAGTTTGTATTCCTTCCTGCTGCTGTTACCTGGCTCAGGTAGATTAGCAAAATTTCTTTGCAGCTTCCAGTTGTGCTTCCCAGACCCACACTTCCACTTTAAACCTTATTCATGTGGGTGAGCAGATGTCATAAAAAATATGCTCTATGAACGAGCTAGACAGAATAAAAATGCCTTCTGTTTTGATTTTAGTCTGATCAGAGGTAAGAGTTGCAGAAATATTTCCAAAATGGAAAACAGCATTAAGCAAAAGAAGTCTGTAGAGCTTCTCCTTCTCATAGCTGAAAATGGAGCTGTGATTAAAACCTTGCTGCAAGACTGGAAATGGCATGATATTTTCGGTCCTAGCCTAGAGGTGGATCAAGCTCATATTAAAATTAAGACAAAACCAATGTGCATTCTGCACAGTCAGTGTTTGAAATAAAGTTAGAGTGTGAATAATGAGAATGGGTTGACACATTACACACGAACCTTTGAAGTTAAAAAAATGCAACACAAGGAAAGGAATCTTATGAGAAACTGCTTGACGCAGTCATAAAACTACTGAAAAGACATATTCTTTGACAAGTATCTTTTCAATACTTTTTGAGAAAAGTGTCCAGTCAAAGGGCTTTTTTCCTTATTTGAACCCAGGAGCTGAAGTGGGTTTGGTGCTATAGGTTTTCAGAAGAAACTGCAGAATATGCAATACGCTAGTTCCTACTTAAGTACAGCAATATGTATAAAAATCTGATCTTTCAAATATTGTGGGAACAAGGTATCTAGTATTTTGGATATAAATCTCTGCTAAAATCAATTGATTATAGCTCTGACCATGGAAAAGAACCTGGTACAAATGACTTTGAACTCATGTCACCCCAGGTAGTCTGTGCACTTTTGAGTTAATTAGCATCTCTTTGAACTTAATTTCTTTCCTGTTGCATGGTCTGGAATAAATATCAGTTACTAATAATCTATTTAAAACTCATTTTAGTGCTAGAATGTAACAGGCAGAGGGAGAGACATGAACAGAAATATGTTGGTGTGTGTAGTTACTCTCCTTACCACTCTCTCTCTCTCTAAAAAATATCATCTAGCGCCCTGGTTCCCAATTATTCTTAATTGGCAATGCTTCCTCCTAAATCAAGCACTCATAGTAGCATGAATTAATTAATAATAGTAATGAAAGCACAAGAAAATTCTGCAATGGGTCATTCGTGTTATCAGGGCCTGTTTGATCATATGAAAAAGACAGTTTGAAGCTTTAGGGGGAGGGAGGAAGAATTACTTGCTTGTCTTTAAAAGGCAATTCCCATGAAAAAAATAGCCTGAAGTTATACAGCAAAAAGCTCTGGATAAATCATTTGAAGGTAGGGTACTTACCAGGCTTCTGGACCCTGTGAAAATTTTGATCATCACCAGTCAATGAACAGAAATACTACACTTCACAGATCTGTTTTTCTAAATCAAAGTAATAGAATACTAAAAATAAGTGATACAGAGCAGCTGTATTGACCCCTCAGCACAAGTTTTTCCCGCTGTTTTCCAAGCTGCCCTGTTTATCTAAGGATCACTCATCCCAAAACTCTATCCCCTCCCCCTGCTTTCTGTGCGGCTCAGGACCGCCAGATCCTTACATGTCTTCTGCTGAGTAACACTAGAGACCCTGTCTATAGCTGGTCTGGTCTTCTGCAGCACAGAGGTAGTGAGCAAGGGTTTTGGAGCACTGAGCCTCTTCTGATTAGCGTGGTCCTTGCCAGCGCTGTTAACATCATCTTTCAGACTGCCCTTGGTGTGGCCAGAGAGAGTATGGCCACTTTCCTGCCCATGGATGAGAAGAAATAGATAGCCCTTTTCTCAGTGGGTGGTCCCAACATGTCCTCTATGTACCTTGTTTTAATTAAGCTTATACGCGGATGTCCTTGTTGTTGTACCTGCTACATGCACAAGATTTTGAAGGTTTACAGGTCTCTCTGCATTGTCTCTGAGTCCCTACGAATATGATTTCACGCATCCTAAAACCTAAGCACAAGGTTAGGAAAGGATACCCATTCAGTCATGGATGCAGAAAACAAAAGGACACAGTCACAGAGGCTGGCAGCACACAGACTCTGTTTCTTAAAAATTGTCTCCAGCAATCCTTTCTTCTTACCCAGGTGCTTCATGTTAACCCCCAAGCAAAAAAACCAAGGACAAAAAAGAAATGCTCTTAGTGAGAGCCAGTCAGTAAAAGAAATACACAAATGTCACTCACAAAAAGCTACAGGTCATTATAAACTCAAAGGTGATAATAACTGAAATTAATTTTGTTTTGAAAAATGCACATGAATTACCAACAGTAACTTACATTTGAGACTAACAGTGATTTGATATTGCAGGAATGTACAGACTTTAAGAAAAAGGAAGAATTGGCCTAGGAACTTAACAGGGGTTCCTTTCAAACATTTACAGAAACAAAACTGACTTTTTCAATGAAGCAGGTAGATTTTGTTAGAAGTGAGAATAAATATTTTTTTACTTCCCCCTGAAATGCACATAAGGCATTGAACTGAATTTGTGTGTCAGCTCAGCACTGGCACTTTATAACTGTTGAATGCTACCTGGATACGCACTTCTTGTTTGGGAGTTTGTCTCTAGTACTTCCCATTTAAGAGCATCTGTTTCTAGATTCACTGTTCCTCATGACTTCTTCAAAACAGCGTTCAACGAATGGAACAAGATCTGGTCTGCTGGAGTGAGCTGAAGTATATGACTTTTAGAAGCATGCCGTCCAGCATACTCTGGGACTGGAAATATATTCACTGAACAGGCATGTAAGTCAAGACCCGTATCTGAGCTGCTTCTATTCAACATGTCTTTGATGAAGCAGAATATTGCACTCAGAAGAGGAGGCTTGCAGTGACACTGAACAAGTCAGTTCATGAGTCTGAGAAAAGAGCAAAACAAGATGAGTTTTCTCTGGCAAAATATTTACTGCTTGAACCTTACACTGCTGAGATCTTGCCTCATATAAAAGAGTGGCTGACCGTTGCCCTGAGTTTTTCTACAGAAAATTAATTAGTTGAAAGGTAGCATGTTCCATTTCGTCTTGCATGTCTGTCTGTGAATATCTTAAAGATATTCAAAGTTAAAGGAAGACTGAAGTGCCTGTTTGCCCAGAACAAAAGATACTTCAGCTCTGTCAGCCCCATCAACACAGTCAGGGGAGAGCAATTAAGCAGTCAGGGAAAGAAAGAAAGTCATAAAATATTTCAGTCTAGAGCTTCGTAAACAAGCTCTTAAATATATGATTCATGTATCTCATTCATCTATGACTGTTCACACTATGCTGACACAATTCTGTAACACCAAATAAATTAGTAGTGCATTTGGCATTTGTAAGTTTCCTTCCTCATGCTGTCTCTATCATATCCCCTCAGAAGACAACTTCTTCCCAGATTCCCTGACGAAACACTTGGGTTATTGTATTTATTGCCTGTCAGGAGATTTCATAATTTAAAAAAAATATATATTTAGACAGAATTTAAACTAACTGAATTATTTAATAAACAGATGTCAAGTGGAAATGCATAATTTATTTTAAATGTGTATAATGGAGCTTTAAGGCTACAGTGTTCTTAAGTCAAAGAGGTTTTCTTCCTTATATCTTTTAATTTACCAAGCTACTGTCATCCAGTCTAGTAGCAGAATGGGAATAACACATGTTCTTCTTTGGAGACCTCCAATGCCAGTTCTGAGCCTCCTTGGGTCCTACTGGCTTGTCTTTCAGTTAAACTAGTTAACGAGGAAATGAACTAGTTGAACTTGACCTAGCTGCTGAGGGTGCACAACCTTTCATTACCAGCACCAAGTAGTAAAACATTCAATGGAGGAGAGAGAGAGAGATTACAGTCAGGTGAAATGATCAGTGCTTTTAAGAGCTTAATGGAAAGTTACAATGGGGTCATAAAGGAAGCAAAATGGAAGCAGTAGGCAAGTCTTTGAAACCTCTGTATGGCCACTCCACAGCTAGGGAGAAAACAGAAGAGCTACAGGTCACAGTCAAGACTGTGACGTGGTCAGCACTGCAGAGACTCAGTGGGATATGTCACAGGGTTTGAATAGTGGCCTAACTCTTGAGTTTGCATGCCTTTAAACAATGGGACATGATTTTTGCTTGCCGTATCAATAAACTACTGTTGTGGTTTAACCCGGCAGGCAGCTGGACACCACGCAGCCGCTTGTTCACTCCCCCTCTCCCTCAGCAGGATTGGGGAGAGAATCGGAAAAGAAACGTAAAACTCATGGGTCGAGATAAAGACAGTTTAATAAAAGAAAAGAATAACAATAACAATAACAATAATGGTAAGAGAATATACAGAATGTACAAAACAAGTGATGCACAATGCAATTGCTCACCACCCGCTGACCAATGCCCAGCCGATCCCAAGCAGCGATCCTTCTCCACCCCGGCTAATTCCCCCCGAGCATGACATCATATGGTCTAGAACAGCCCTTTGGCCAGCTGGGGTCAGCTGTCCTGGCTGTGCCCCCTCCCAGCTTCTTGTGCCCTGGGCAGAGCCGGGGAAGCTGAAAAGTCCTTGACTGGTGTCAGCACTGCTCAGCAACAACTAAAACACCCGTGTGTTATCAACATTCTTCTGGTACTAAATTCAAAACACAGCACCATGCCAGCTACTAGGAAGAAAATTAACTCTATCCCAGCTGAAACCAGGACAAGTTCATGCTCTCTGCAGTCCAGAAAGTAAGAGGTTGAATGTCTCTGGGTGGTGGAGAGTGAAACAATGGGTGGCAATGTTGTAGTATGGGACATAGTAAAAGATGATGGTTCACTGAGTAACCAACAAAATGAATAAATAATGCACCACACAGAGAAATATGAAATGTTCAATGACTTTTTTAGCTTCACTTGTAACAAACAGATTAATTATGATCAGATTTTTTTAGTAATAATTAATGTTAATAGTGTAGAGTAGGAACCTGAGCCAGAAAAGAGGTGAAAAACATTAAAAAATATTAAGTTAAACCAGGTTGCTTGAGTTATTAGAGCCTGACAAAGTTGACCTTAGAACACTAAGAGAGGCAGCTGAAGTAATTCCTTAAGTATTAATGATTATCTTCAAGAGCTCATGGAGAAAAAGAAGCAGTCAAACGTAATGAGTATGACAGAGGGGGGAAACAGAGATTAGAGGGTACAGACTAGCCTAAATTCATTACATGAACAGCCACTGGAATAAATATTAGACTTGTATACGCATAGAGTATGGTAACTGGGCAAATTACTGTCAATTTGAGAGGAAATACCAATGAAATAGAGTTTCTACTATCATGTGCTACCATTCAATGTTTTCATAAATCAGATGCAGACATGAAAGTGGGAAAAAAATTGGATAGACAGAAGATATGTCAGAAAAGTTTGCATTACCTTAAGTGGATGTCAGACTGAAATTTAGCTAGTAATCAGTTACTGTTGCAAGAAAGGCAAACCTTGATGTAGTATGATGTAGTTGAACCCCATTTAAATGACAAGTTTGAATCTTCTTGCTTTAGTAAGCTTCTCCAAAATGTCATTAGCCTTTCACACCCCAAAGAGACACAATTTCTTACAATGACCAGAATATTTAGCTTTTTGGACAAAGCAACAACTAAAAGTGATTAGATTAGATTAGATTAGAGTAGATTAGATTAGATCAGATGGCTTGGAAAAATAAATAGTTTAAACCAAACTTCCTACACCCCCACCATGGATAAGATTCTTGCTGTATTGGTTCTAGCTAAATGAGGAACTTCCAGAGGGGCGACTGGTCTGTTCCAAACCTCTGGGAAGTCTCTCTTTATATACCCTCTGAGGCCTGGTGGTCCTTCCTTGCTCCTCTCAACACGACTGTCATCCCCCAGGAGCTGTTTTTCCAAACTCTGTCCATGCTCCTTCCACTCTGCAGTCTCAGGAAGGTCTTCCCAGATTCAGCTGCTCTTGAAGGGCAGTGGCAATGTCCCCTTCTTTTCCACAGAGTCCTCACCTGACCAAGACTTCTGCAAGGAATGTAAGGCAAATAGGAACAAACATGAAAGAAGTCACTGTCCAGCACCTTATCAAAAGTATCACAGGTAACACAAGAGCTAATTTTTCTGCTTTACTCAGGCCTGGCAATGCATCAGCTGGAGTATGCACTCCACATTTGCATTGAGCTTTAAGGCAGTTCTAGACAAACTAGAGAAGGTTAAGAAGAGCAAAATAAAAAGGGAAGAGGTTTAGAAAATGTGATCTAGTAGTGAAAAGAATTCTTTATAAAGAAGAAAATAATTGAAAAGGAGATACTATAAGAATTGCCAAACATTTCAAAAATTTATGAGTTCCTCTCCGTGTTTACAGAGGAAAGGTTAAGATGCAAAATCAGTATAGAAATATTTAGTTGGGGGAAAAAAAAAGACTTTATATTGAAAAGCAAAGTACCAAACAATTTACCTATGAGTATTTCCAGGTCTCTAACTGTCACTTTTTTTTATGTAGAAAGTGGAAGAATACCTGTCATGGATGATCTAGTTATTTTTAATCCTTGCCTATAGCAGTGTACAGATTACATGAGCTCTTTTCATCTCCATACTTTCATGGTCACATGAAAAACATACAAATCCAGTAACCAAGGCAGTAATACTCACCTAGTATAAATTCTCACATACTTGGGCATCAGCTGGAGGCCTTAATCTTTCTTCTGCTTGCACATGAACAGGGTCACTATTTTCTGTCTGTTAGAAGAAACTGTTTTCTTCAAGGACACATAGTGGGACATTAATTCTTCTCTGAAGAACAGTTGCCATTTCTTACAAATCAGTTGTAATGAATGACAAATTAGCTTAAACGAGCTGTTGCTCTGAACCAAACAGTAATTCTCCATGTGGATTTACAATGAGCTTCTCTGATGTCAGGGTGACTTGTACTTATTCACCCAAGTTCATCACCATTTTTACTGGTGTTCACTGTCTTCGATGAGTGGATCAAGCTATGTGTCAGAGTTACAGCTTGGCATGTTTTGCTTAGATCGCCATTTCACTTCGAACTGTTCTATCAGTTTGACAGTGACAGAGATTATATGTGAGGAGACTTGCTCCTCTCTGTGCGGCAAGTGAAACAACCCAGAGAAATGCAGTGCTGCTCCGTGGCCACATCTCCTATTCTATGACCCCTGAAGAGCACAGCAGGAGAGTGTCTGCATGTGTCCATTCTCCAAGTTGTTAAGGAAAATCCCCATTTGCCTCAGACACATCTATGTCCATGTCCATGAGACTGATTGTGGCACTCCTGGGAGCACTGCCATTTCCGCAGTGACAGCACATACTGCCATTTGCTTTTCTCCTGAGATGGAACACCATGCTCTGCTGAAGAGACACCACCTGATGCTGCACAAGAGCAGGAGGCATAGCCAAAACAACCTAGAATGGGATGTGACACACTTGCAGCCTGACCCAATACCCCTGAAAGAGCAGTTTTCCCTTCTGCCTACCATCACACAGATTGAATGTTGACCATATCCTTCCTAAAAGTCAATGTGAAGCAGGATAATATGCCTGGATCTATCCCCAGGTCATAGAATCATAGAATGTGTTGGGTTGGAAGGGACCCCTAGAGGTCATCTAGTCCAACCCCCCTGCAGTCAGCAGGGACACTGCTAACTAGATCAGGTTGCTCAGAGCCCCATCCAACCTGGCCTTGAATGTTTCCAGGGATGGGGCCTCCACTACCTCTCTGGGTAACCTGTTCCAGTGTTTCACCACCTTCATTGTAAAGAATTTCTTCCTTATATCTAGTCTAAACCTACCCTAGTTTAGTTTAAAACCATTACTCCTTGTCCTGTCACAGCTGTCCCTACTAAAAAGATTTTCCCCATCTTTCCTATACACCCCCTTTAGGTACTGAAAGGCCACAATCAGGTCTCCCTGCAGCCTTCTCTTCTCCAGGCTGAACAATCCCAGCTCTCTCAGCCTGTCCTCATAAGAGAGGTGCTCCAGCGCTCGGATCATTTTAGTAGTCCTCCTCTGGACCCACTCCCAACAGGTCCATATCTGTCCTGTGCTGAGGGCTCCAGAGCTGGAGGCAGTACTCTAGGTGAGGTCTCACCAGAGCAGAGTAGAGGGGCAGAATCACCTCCCTCGACCTGCTGGCCATGCTTCTCCTGATGCAGCCCAGAGTACGGTT
>NW_009259102.1:1365257-1366101 GCF_000687185.1 Egretta garzetta
TGTCAAAGGCTTTGCAGAAGTCCAGATAGATGACGTCCGTTGGTTTTCCCTTGTCCATTGTTGTTGCCACACCATCATAGAAAGTCACTAGGTTTGTCAGGCAGGAGTTGCCCTTGGTGAAGCCATGCTGGCTATCTTGAATTACCTCCCTGGCCTGCATGTGCTTTAGCATAGCTTCTAGGAGGATCTGTTCCATGATCTTCCCAGGCACAGAGGTGAGGCTGAGAGGTCGGTAGTTCCCGGGGTCTTCCTTTCTACCCTTTTTGAAAATGGGCACAATGTTTCCCTTTTTCCAGTCACCCGGGGCTTCACCTGACTGCCATGACTTTTCAAATATCATGGAGAGTTGGCTTGGCACTACATCAGCTAATTCCCTGAGGACTCTGGGATGCATCTCATCAGGTCCCATGGTTCAGGTTCCTCAGGTGGTCATGAACCTGATCTTCTCCTACAGCAGGAGCGGTTTTACTCTCCCGGACCCCCATATGCCATCCATCAACTCGGGAGGGATGAGGAGAGAGGTTGCCAGTGAAGACTAAGGCAAAAAAGTCGTTGAGCACCTCAGCCTTCTCCTCATCTCCTGTTACCAGTTTGCTGGTCTCACTCATCAGCGGTGGTACGCTTTCTTTAACCATCCTTTTCCAGCTGATATACCTGTAGAAGCCCTTCTTATTATTCTTTGCGTCCCTAGGCAAGTTTAGCTCCAGCCGCGCCTTGGCCTTCCTGACCCCATTCCTACACAACCAGACCACGTCCCTGTACTCTTCCCAGGATGCCTGTCCCTGCTTCCACTGCCTGTGCAGTTCCCTCTTCCTCCTTAGTTTGACAAGCATCTCTTGTCTCA
>NW_009259102.1:1366748-1389599 GCF_000687185.1 Egretta garzetta
GTGGTTGAAGTCCCCCAGGAGGATGAGAGCCTGCGAGTGTGAAGCCTCCCGGAGTTGGAGGAAGAAGGCTTCTTCAGTCGCCTCCTCTTGATCTGGCGGCCTGTAGTAGACACCAACCACCAGGTTCCCTTTGTTGCCTCTCTCTCTGATTTTTACCCATAAGCTTTCGACCTGCTCGTGGCTATTCTTCAGGGTTAGCTCTTCACACTGTAGTGATTTCTTGATGTAAAGGGCAACGCCTCTGCCCCTCCTTCCTTGCCTGTCCCTTCTGAACAGCCTGTAGCCATCAATAGCTACATTCCAGTTGTGGGATTCATCCCACCAAGTTTCTGTAATGGCAATCAGGTCGTAGCTTTCTAGCAGCACGATAGCTTCCAACTCCTCCTGTTTGTTTCCCATGCTGCGTGCATTTGTATAGAGGCATCTCATCTGAGCTGTCAGCCTTGTCGCCTTCATAGCAGAACACCCCTCATTTCCCTTGAGGTGTTTCACAGGCTTTTCCTTGTTGGCTCCTACTACTTCAGTAGCCTCCGGCTCACCTCCGCCAGACTTCAACTTTGCTGCAGTGCCCCTGGCACACTGCTGGGCAACGGCTTGAGGGCTCATACTAGCCCCCCATCCCTCCAACTGTTACGTATCATCCCCTAGTCTGTTGCTTGCAAGCCCGATAGGTTCCCTTCCCCCTTCACATCTAGTTTAAAGCCCTGTCAATGAGCCCCACAAGCTCCTGAGCAAAGATCCTCTTCCCCCTTTGAGAAAGCTGGCCCTCGTTTGACGCCAGCAAGCCCGGTGCCATGTAGACCATCCTGTGGTCGAAGAATCCAAAGTTGTTGTGGCAACAAGTTCAGGACATTGCTCTGGTAACCACCCTCTCTCTCATATGTGATGCTGGACCCAGACACCGATACATGACACTGGTACATTTCTCAGTGAGGGAATCATAAAGGCCTGTTGCAGAATCACAAGCACTCATCAGCAGTGGTGTCACAGGCAAAAGCTATCAGGTGGGGTCAGTTTGGGAACTAAGATTCCTCCCTCCAAGTCAGAAGACAAAAGACTGTCAAAGTGCTCCACTTTACTTCTAACAAGACTATAGCACAAAAGATCTTTTCTTCCCACCACAGAGACCATGGAATCAAATGATTTCACAGGCAGTCCTTGAAGAATAACACTTTTTAAAGATTTTTTTTTAAAGTTATGATCCAAAATTACATCAAGTATTATTTTTGTATGCTCTTACTTGATCAAAAGGCACAACCCTTCATAGGCACCAACTACCAGTGGTATCCCAAAGATAAGGCACAGTTGCAAGACATATTTTAAAAGAAAGCGCCACACTTTCAGCAATAAATGATGACACAATCACTAAAATTAGCAATAATTTCCACAATCATACCACAGCTTATGCAGAACCTCTTCCTCTTTCCATGGTGGCAACTCAATGATTGGGGAGTTGGTTCCTGGCTGCAGAGACTGGTCCTGGCTCTCACCAGCCCTGGGGATATATCCCATTTTTACTCTTCAGGAGGGAGAAGGGTCTGGGCCAGACCAGCTTTGTGTAAACACACTAGTTTCTCACACAGCTCTGTTCCCTGTTAAGAAAAGCATGGAGTCCGCCCATCTCTTGTTTTCAGCACTCCTGCCCAGAAGGTCTGTCCTGTCCGGTTCTCCCAGGAAAGAAAGTTTGTAGACATGTCCACATGAAAGGTGGGCAAGTGGTGGTGGGCATGGCCTGTGGGAGGTGGAAGGGACTGGGAGACAACTGAAAGCACAAAGAGGAGGTTAAGGACACTCCTCCCTGTGTGGCTTGAACAGACATTGCTTAAGCTGCTCTGAATAGTGTTTTTGACATATGCTCAGACACTTGACCTGGCCAGCGTTGTACCCAAGGCGGCAGCTCTGTGCCACTTACATGGAGCTGTATGGCCTCTTTCCTCTGCAGCACATGGGGCTACAATGCAGGGAGCAAGTGAGAGGAGGGCAAAGGGAGACACATGGGCCAGGCATGGTGGGACCTGTACAGCTTGGGTGGTGTCCTGAAAACTAATAACAGAGCTTCCCTCTTGGCTTTTCCCTGTGTCTGTGGGAAAGGCTGTGGGACAGAGGCAATGGTCACTCAGAAATGAGACAGCAAGCCAGACTGTGCTGTCTGGGAGGTAAAGGGAACAGAGTAGGTGTGCAGGACCCACAAAGGTGTGAAACAACAGCAGATGTCCACATCCATGTGACCCTAGCAGCAAGGCTTTCTATGCTGTACACTTGTATTGCAGGCAAGTAGTTGCTAGGTAAATTTGTGTTGCCTGGCAACCCTCAGTCCAAAATTCATCCAGCTTCTTTGGAATAGGGGTACAGGCAAGCAGGATGGGTTCTGGAGTACATCAAGGGCCAATCAGTCCATCAGGGCAAACACAGCTTACACCCAAAGAAGGAGCTATGTGCCCTGGGCTGAGCAAGACAAACACCATCCCAGAGGATTCATCCCTCCCAGTCGATGAGATGCTGCTGGTGAGGCAGCACAGCTTTCCACACTCTGTGGGGTGTCTGAAGGGGGGTGGTGTCCAGCACAGCATTGTCATGCAGGTGGACACGTTGCTGCAGAGGGACACGTGCTGGCAGGCACTGACACCAGCAGGGATGATTGCTTTCCTTCTGGGACATTCACACTGCCTGGTGGGAGGCAGGGGGGCCACGTAAAACCCAGGCAACCTCCTGGTCTGAGCTGCTTCCCCACATGATCCGTTGTAAAGACACTGAGGGTGGTCAAGAAATCTTGCCTTGAGGATGCTTAGGCAGGGAAGGTCTTACAAGACAACATAGATACAGCTTGTGAATACTTCTCATACTTCATTCCCCTCACAGGTATGGTCTTTAAGCAACAGAGCAAGATGGAAACCCTTCTTGAGCTCTTACTCCCACTTCAGTATTCATGCAGGCACAATTCAGAATTTGCCTCTTTACATGCATCCGCACAAGTCCATAGCAATAAAATATTCATGAAAGTAACAAGTATTAAAAAAAAAAAAGAAAAAGAAAAATCTGATAATAACCACATTATCTCTCTTCAGTCTTCCAGGAATGCTCTCGGTTACAATATTGCACCTTTTCTTCCTGAACTATCACTTCTTCATCAAACTCCTTTCTCTTCTTTGCCAGACTTAAGCACATCTCCCACATTTTTCAGCCTAAAATCTAAATATTTCTAGTGCCTCATGTGCTTTTTCCAACTCCAAGTGAAACAAAAAACTATATTGAGAAAGAGATGAACCTTTTCTTCAATGCATATTTTGACAATTGTTTTCTATTTGTTTATTAGTATGGCAGTACATGAAAGATAACCAAGAACAGCCTACGAAAATCTTTCTGCTCAGACATCACCTTTGCAGTTAAGCTGCTGCAAAATATTATTCTGACTTTCCTACACAAAAGGCAAGATTTGCAAAGTACAGAAGACAATCCGATGAAAACTGGAGGGGTTTGGTGTGTTTCAAATTAAGCATTCAGTGAGTGTTAGCAAGTCCTAGACTGTTGGCTCTTTGGAGCCAGAACCATGGGTTTTTTTTTTTGTGGAAGAATGAGTTTCATCGAAGGGCAGCAGGGAGCTCTGAGGAGCTATTTAAATTAAAATAAAATTATAATGGGCCAAATTGTGGCACTTTCTTAGGCTTTGATCATGACAAATATAATCCCATGGTTGTCAGTGGTATTTTAGACTAAATACTGTAAGATTTAGCCTCAATAACAATAGCAATGAGAAATACTAAGATGAGATAAATAATCTTCTTACTTTTCCCTACCCCTGGTACATTCAGTACCCCTGACAGTGATCAGATTTCTCATGTGCCTATCTGCTCACTATTTCAAGACACTGATATTCTGGCTCCTAATATGGAAGAGTTTTAATTCTATTCACTGTATCAAATAATACTCCTCAAGAAATGGGAGCTAAAGTCACCATGTTATAAATGAGAAGTCTTATTTTAATTAAGGAGCAATATCTGGTAAGCAGAAAAGCCACTAACATACAACGTTTCAGTTTATATTTTTTGACATTTTGTCTCTAAGAGGAAACTTGAAGCCTTAACTTGTTGTGGGAATTAAAATTCTGTATTTCCTTTATATTTTATTAGTGCTTCCTGCATATAATATCTATGGTCCAAATTTTGACACCTCCCTTTTCCCAAAGATAGTGTTGGGAATGGGAAAATCTGAGAAGAAACCTCATCTGTATGATATTTAGTCCTAGGTACAGACTCCCCTGACAAGTTTTATTCACAACTTTCCCATTTCTCTTGGTTGTCACATGTGGAACGAGGTGAAACATTTCAAGTAAGCTTTTTGCAAAGGTGTATTGATCTTGGTTACTTTTTCAAGACAAAGGTTTCCAAGGTCAGGGGGATACTTATCCAGCTAGGGGAGAAACAGCTGTTGCAGTCTGAAAGAGGCATGGTTAGCTTCCATGAAAGTACTTGAAGTACTCCATTTTCTTCCCCAGTGCAGATGAGGTGACAGAAGGATGGTGTGCATGTGAGAAAGAGCTGATTTGCTTTGTGCTGTTCCAAATTAGAATACAAGTTGTTCGAGACATGGACTGGTTTTACTTAATATTACTGTCCTGGTTTCTCCTAGAACAGAGTTAATTTTCTTCCTAGCAGCTGGTATAGTGTTGTGTTTTGGATTTAGTAGTAGAAGAGCATTGATAACACATTGATGTTTTGGTTGTTGCTGGGTAGTGCTTAGGCTGGCCAAGGACTTTTCAGCTTTTCGCTCTGCCAGGGGCACAAGAAGCTGGGAGGGGGCACAGCCAGGACATCTGACCCAAACTGACCCAAGGGCTATTCCATACCATATGAGGTCAAGTTCAGTATATAAAGCTGGGGGAAGAAGAAGGAAAGGAGGGACATTCGGAGTGATGGCGTTTGTCTTCCCAAGTCACCGTGACGCGTGATGGAGCCCTGCTTTCCTGGGGATGGCTGAGCACCTGCCTGCCCATGGGAAGTGGTGATTGAATTCCTTGCTTTGCTTTGCTTGCGTGCACGGCTTTTGCTTTCCCCCTTAAACTGTCTTTATCTCAACCCACGAGTTTTCTCACTTTTACCCTTTTGATTCTCTCCCCCATCCCATTGTGGGGGGAGTGAGCAAGCGGTTGTGTTGTGCTGAGTTGCCAGCTGGGGTTAAACCACGACAATTACAATGGTTGTTGGTGGCCTGAACCAAGATTTTGAAAAAATCTCTTGGCCACCAACATGAAGATAATGAGAAGAAATTATGTGACAGTTATAGTAAAATTAAAATATCTTTTACCTTCCTTCTGTAATTGAACACAGATCATAGGTCCCAGACCCCTTCATTTTCAGACATCCAGGACTCTTCTCTAAGAAGGGAAGTCTGGCAGCCTTTCTTGAGGATCTTGCTATAGACCAGCTGCTGGTTTCTGTGTCTTCTTCTGAGAATTCCAAAATTGGAGCTGGCCACTAAACTGTGATAAAAACAGCAGAGGAAGTGAATTTGAGATGCCATGTCACAGGAGTCTAGCATTTCCCTTAGGGAGTCAGAACATTTATCTTTTTCACCATCTGACAGACACAGGCTCGGTCAAAATCATGTTCCTCCAGAATCTATCATCCAGCAATGAAGAAACTGAAGCTTGGCCTAATGTTTTTTCCCCCCATTCATTGCTACAGAATACTGAGTGTGACATGGCTCTTACCATAACCCACAACTCATGAAAGGAGCAACGTGTCTTCATTTACCTGTCACCCTGTGTGGGGAACACACAGCAGATATGCCCTTCCTCTGCTCATAAAGGAAGCCTCAGTTCTCCTAGACATCTTTAAACACACACATTCCTTCTCACTACATCCTCTCAAGATCTGGGACCTTCCCCTTCTGCAGGACCATAGGAAGTCACTTGCTGAATCACAGGCTGTCCCCAGGAGGTATAAGACTTTTCTAAATAGTTCTGGAGAATGAACAGGAGTGTATTTATCTTCATTAGTGGAAATGCTCTTTGGAAATAAATGTGCCAATACTTCTGCCCTCTTTTGGATTTCAAACTGCAATCAAAACTGCAAAACCAGAGATGCTCCCTTGTATATACTGGATAAACAAACCCTGACTTTTATAGAGGCTTTTGGTGGAGTGAAATTGATGCTAATAATAGAGTACGTGCTGAATAAGGCTAGATGGAAAGACAGTTGTGCCTCACTAACAATGGTTTAAAAAGAATCTTACTGAGAAATAAATTCAAAGACAGGCTGCAAACACTGTAACCATGTGAAAGTAGCTATTTATCACTATTCTCTGCTTCTGTTAGGGTGGAAAACAGGTCTTGACATTGATTGACATGCACATAAGTCATATTTTTACAGGAATTTTAGATAGTGACTCAAAATTGTCATCTCACCATTTCCATTCATGTACTAATTTCCCTTTTCTGGTGTAATTTTTCATTTCATTATCACTCCATGTGTTTTCCCTTCATACACTGCATTCACTTCATTTCTTCCTTTGATTTTGTTTCCTTTGATACCCTAACAGCTGGGTTTAAGAAAGTGTCGCTTTTATTTTTTGTCACTAGAGGCAAAGAAATTAGCAACTTGATGGAAGGTGTACTACATGGAGCATATAGGCATTACAGAGCTGTTAAACACATTTCACTTCACTGTGATTAGAAAAAACTTAAAACAGGCATCACAATTTTCAGCCACTTTTCTTCCTTTTCTCCCCACACTGCCTTTGCAGAATGACAGCCATAGAAATGTACATTATGAACAGCAGCTCAAGCCTCACTCTTGACATGGTTGTCAGAGGACAGCAGCAATAATGACCTTTGTCTTCCATGGGTGATTTCAGACCATGCTACAGAGGGCTAATGCCCTAGTTAACCTACTATCTTTTTAGCTAATTCCCCACTGCAGCTACAGCTGTTACCTCTGAAACATCCCAGGGTTAACTGCAGTTAGACCTTACAGGCTGGATCAAGAGCAATGTCAGGGGCTGGAGAGGCAAGAAAGAAGCCTGTGTTTGTTTCCACCTTCAGGCAACAGCAGTCTGTACAGAGAAGCATCTAGGAGCTGTTGGAGTGGGATTAACTTGCTGGCAGACTCGTGGAGAAGACAGCCAGGACTAGCCAGGCACCTTCAGTATGCTGCACAGAAAAGCAAACTGGCTTTTCCTCAGAGGACTCCTGGAGCAATGTAGTTACCCACTGCTTCCAGGGCACAAAACCCCTCCCCATTGTAGATAATAGCTTTGAAATCTCATCCTCCATTTGTAGCAAGATGGACATTAAGGGACTTTTTAGAGCTACTCCCCAAAAGTTCAATGGGAATTTGTTGTTCCAGTCAGGATCCCATGACCTTTGAATATCCACAGGCCATTTTTGCAGCCATGCAGAGAAACTTACTCAGTGATGAAAAGTTGCTAACTGGGAACTGATAGGGTCACTCACACTACCTACTTTTAGGCACCTGAATAGGTGTTTGTGTTCAAAGACTTGTCTCTGTTTGTTCCTTGTGTAGTCAAAGAAAAATGCTCCACCAGAAAATGATCCAGGGCAGAAATCTGCTCCAGGTGCTCTGAATCTCATTAAATAAATCTCTCTCCACAGAACACAGACATAGCTCAAGGAAACTAGCCTCCTAATGCAGGCATTCAGGATACACTCTGGAAAATTAATCTGTTATTTAATATCCTTACTCCATGGATTAATTAAATAGAGAATGACATGCCTGGTAACTGAAAGCAAATAAATAGGACAATACTGGGAAAATATAGGAAATGTTGTTACTTGAGAGAAGCCCTGTATCAAAGGTCAAAATAATTCAAATTTAGCACTCTGTGTGACCCTCACCATTTCTAAAGGGAGCATATGATGCTGAAGGACTCGGGGTCAGGAATCCTCCATAACTGGGAGCTGCTGTTGGTATCCCTTTTAACAAACGTGCTTTGAAGATTTGGGGTGCCTCAAATGCAAAGAAACCTCATGTTTTGCTTTTCACAAACAAAAATAAATTGAAAAATGAAAAAGTTATGATTGCTTCTACTGTCCTTATTATACCTGTGGTCTATACTGTGATCTACATGGACAAGTACATCAATGAGTCCTTGTGCAAGAGATTAGTCTAAACCAGGCCTTCTGATGATATAGCCCCACTGCTGTAAAACGTTTACTAAATCATTTAAATAACCCCAGAAATGTCACAGAAGGCACATACTTAAAATTAAACACTTCTTTAAAACTACTCAACTTAACTGGGGTTTTCAGCTCTCTTCTACAGGTTTGTCCAGCTGCAACCTCCATCTAGCACAGCTCTCTCTTTGTTGCCCACCTGTGTGGCCTCTCAAGAGCTTGACTCTTGAGACGAGCAGTCACACTTTGTGTGGAAAGCTGTATTAACACCAGGAAGGATTTGGACATGCAGTGGTGAGGAAGAGGTGTTTAAAAACAGTGTAAAAAGGCTGCATGGCAAGCTGTAGCATTTGAGTATAAACCTAAAGAAGGAACTTTCTAAGGTTACCTAAAGGCTGTCCAAAAGAAGACATTTAGAAGCTGCCCATTACTTGACGTTGTACGCTGTTAAAAGTGAAATATCAGTAGATCATTTCCTCTCAATTTCCTACTTATAGTTGAGTCTGAATCACTATTCCCATGTGACTTTCTCATGTCTTACTTTCTATAACAGTACAATAAGAAAAACTCTTGCAGTCTTCGGGCCTCTTGACCAAAGACAGAAAGGACCTCTCCTTTTCAGAAGCTTTTGCAATGTTTTCACAACATTGGAGGATTCTGTCAGCAATTTAGAATAATTTTGGCATATTACAAGGGCACGTACTGTACTTCATTAACAGGGATACTGTGAAATATGAAACATTTTAGAGAAAACTGCAGGATATTTAGAGTAATTTCTTCCTGAAAATATGCAAAGCTCTTTGGGGAAAATGTAGGCAGATGGTGTGCAAAACATTCATTGTTTTCTTAGTTAGTGATAAACAAATACTTTAAATTAAGAATCATAACCAATCTTTAGGAAATCTCATCCTGAATTATACACCAAAACAAAAGACCCTCAAAATCCAGCATATCTTTAGTTCCTCAGTATTTTCGTTCAGCCTTTTCCATCTCTAAGACCATCCTGCTGGGAATCTTACTGACCTGGAGGGAGAGCTCTTGGGACAGGTGCTCCAGTGGGTAATCACTCAGGAAGACATTTAAGCAAACAAACAGAGAGCAAACCCGTCCTTGTAACTTATAGGAACAAAGGCAGATGAGGGCAAAGGCAGATGAGGGCAATAGCACTTCTGCTGTTCCAGTGACTAGCCCTAAGCCTTTCTAGCTGTTTACAATGTCTGTATTTTATTCACTGTTTTATATGGCCTTCTAAATTATTGCCACTGCATGCCTTGGTTTACCTGACTATGAAATGCATTCTTTGAAATCACATCCTAAGTTATTTGGATCAAAGGCCATAGTGTTTGCAATAACAACCAACAATTAACCTCCAATGACCATGGTATCATCCTGATAGACCTGAAGAGATATCACTGTTGTTATTCACCAACTGGACTGTTTTCTGTCTGGTGAAGGGGAACAGCATCTTACTAAATTTGAAGATCATGGCATGACATCTTTGTATTTTCATATTGCCAGGCACTGCTATCATGCCCAGTACGGTAACCAGAGCATGAAAAAGAAGATGATCCTTTTTCAGAATGAAGAAGAAAAAAGAAAAAGGGAAGGTATGTTTGAAAATGCTTAGTGTAATGAATTTTACTATTCCTTTAGTAAAGTGGTTTTTTCACAGCAGTAAAAGTCATACTGAAGCCCAATAAAACTGTGCTAAAACTAAAAAACTCATGGTGTTAGATTTCCCTCTGAATGACTGTGATGTGAATTTGATGCAGTCCCATTAACTTCAATAACACTGATTTATGAATTAATCTATATTTACACCCATGTAACTGAGCACATCTTAGTCCACAACACAACAAAACACTTACTGGTATGCAGTACACTGCCATACGTGTTGAGTGGGAATATCCTACCCCGTGGAAACAGCACAGGCAGTGAGCTGAGTTCTGGTGATGGAAAGAAGCAAGAGGAAAGCCTGCCCAGCAGTGATGGCCCTGGAGTAGGATCTTGGAGATGGATTTTGCCTCATGCTTTCTTCAGAAATATGTTGTTTGCCTCCACCTCACTTCTCCATACGTATTGTAACACTAGCAGTTCCTTTCTCTTATTCTGTTTATATCTGGGGCTAGATTTGGAGACCCAGTCTTGATCAACAGTGATTCACAAGACAGAGAAGGGTATGTAGCTCCTGTGGTGTAACAGGATAGCCTAATGAGAGAAGGAATGCAATCAGTTTGCTGGATGGAAAACTCAGGGACTACCACAGTATCCAGTACAATGGAGACTTGCACTCACTTGAGATGCTCAGTGACACATGAACACAAATAATAAGTTGTCAGGGGAGAAGGTTAAAGGAGAAGACAGAAACAGAGGGATTATAAGCAGAGGTGAAAATCAGCAAATCAGATATCAAAATGCTAGCAGAACTGGAATCTTCAGCTGCTCATGTTAGGAACCTGCATTGAACTGTTACCTTGCTATGAATATTCATGCCAAACAAGTGACAAGAAATGATGTATGTATGATGTAAGGAATGCTAAGGACTATATTTAACACTCCCTTGAAGAGAAGAGGGTTATAGTCTTCAGGAGCTTAAAAAAATGCCAGCAAGATCCTGAATACAAGCTGCAACTCACTCAGCAAAAAACATAATTTACAAGTCACAGTCACTTCTAGAGATCATCTTGTCCTGCCCACTGCTTAGAGGAGGATCAAGGTTGCCCAAAACGATGTCCAATTGGGTTTTGAATTTCTCCAAAGATGGAGAATACACAACCTCTCTGGGCAATGTGCTCCAGTGCTCAATCAACCTCACAGTAAAAAGTGTTTACTTCTGTTTTAATGGAATTTCCTGCACTTCAGTTTGTGCCTCTTGGCCTTAAGTATGAGCTAAGTAAATAACTAGGTAAATAATTGAATGAGGCATGACAGTCCTGGAGATTTTGGAAAATGAAGTAAGTGGTATGCATCTGAATAGGTTAATGTATGTCGATATTGAAAAGCAGGAGCCCAGTATGCAGGGTAACAGTAATTGGTTTTCTTAATTTTCTCTTTCTTGTACATTTCCAACTCTCTAACTCCCATATGAGTTGGTGAGCTATTATGTAGAGGCTGCCTATTAGATATAAAGCTTTACAAGCTCATTGTTGATAATGTCAATGTCATGAAGAAAATTCAGGCCAGTTACAATATGTGGTACAAAGCTATCTAAAATTGTAAGTGTGGGCGTTTCAAGCGTGGGTCTTATCTCATTTGAAATTGAAATATGTTTGCAGTGCTAGAATGTGGGAAGATTAATTAGCACCTCTGTTTCAAAATAAGAAGGAGTAGAAACCCATCACAAGGAAAAGGGGAAGTGACACTGTCGACAGCTAAGAAGAAAGGTTTTTTCAGCTGGAAAATAGTGTAAAAAAGAAACAAATGCATCAATTTCTCTAATCTGAAGGCAAGGAAAATGGTATTTGATACTGACTGAGTTTTTCAAAACAATCCCATGGCCAGATTTTTCTTAATTGCCAAGTGCAGCAAGCTAAGATACTGAGTTCATTCTCAGGAAGCTACTGATTTAATCATATTTCAAGATATCTACTTTCCCAGATTCCAGCTCTCAATTTCTCCAAGCAGGTAAAATGAATGAAGTTAGAAGGTAAACATACAACAAATCCCCATGCATATTATGGCACATTTCACTCTGATGTATTTCAGTGAAAGACTGGGATGCATTAAGCAGCCCTAGGTGTCATTTGAAAGTGGCTCTCTGCTGTAGTTTAGGAAATAGAAGCTGCCATTTCCCTATTTCATCTTTTTCCTATGATCCTCTACTGGTTGGGAACAGTTCCCTTTGATATCTTGTATAGGATCACTCACAGATGTTTCTTTTATTCTTTATAAAAGCAGTCTCAAGACATTCATAGTTGGTACACCCTTCATTTACTATCAAAGGTTTTTAATATAATTTACTAAAACAACATTGAAAAACAGCCTTCTCTTAGTGGGATGACTTTGTTAATGGAGTTTGAAGATAGCAAGGTAGGTGCCTATATCATGTCTTACAGTAACAAGATGAAAGACACATATTCAAGCCCTCAAAACCCCTGCTACCCCACAGGTGATTCTCTGTTTTGCTTCAGGTAGTTCAGTAACACCGAAACATTGTATTTTGATCAATGTCTGCACTGGTTAATCCAGAGTGATGAGTTAAAATATTCCAAACTCTAATGTATCACAGGAAGCGAGCAGTTTATGTAAAAAAAAAAAACAAAACAACAAAAAACCCCAGTTGGAATTGTGATTGTGCAAGAAATAAAGAAATTCTTTTCACAAAATGTTTCCACACAGGAACATCTGCATAAGCATACTTGCCCATTTTATTTTCCTTCTTAACTGGATTCCTACCTTCTCCTTTCTATGAATCTGCAGGAAAAGTGCCCCAAAGTGCCCATTTTGTATGTGCACCTTAACAGTAGGAAAGTCTGCCTTTAAAAAGAGTTAGTTTTCCTGTACAACCAAATCCTGTTTTAAAGGAGGTTCACATAAACCTTAGCAATATTTGCTATATAACTTAATTAACTCTGAATTTGCATAGCATATGAAAAATCTGGAGTCTCAAATTATTTTACAGCAAATATTTCATATTTCACTTTCATTTGTTGTGAAGAATACTTAGCAAAATGACATATTGTGTATGTACTGTGGACAGAGCCTCCCTGAATTCACTGTTAGGTTTTTTTCAGCTGATATAAGCCCTACAGGGGCAATTTAGCTCAGTAAAAGTCAAGCTGCCTTCTATCAGCCTCTCACATCTTCAACAACCATAATAATTCCTGAAATTGAACATGTTTTGTAGTATCTTGATAGTGGGGATGTTAAACAAAGCAAATAAAGTCAGTTTGATTCTCTCAAATTCACATTAATCTGCAAAGCACAAAGTAAGAAAAACATTATTTTGACTATCAGACTGAACAGATACGACAGCAGTTGTCAGGGGAATGTGTGTGTCATGCACATACATGAACTTACCACAGCAACATTTTGTAACCAGCTCTGCTTTCTTCGCAGGAGTGTCTCTCTTCAAGATTGGAAAGAGGGAAGAGTGGAAGAAATGGAAAGCTAAAAGGCTTGAATTGCTTAGAAAGAAGGCATATTGAAATAGCAGCTTAGGAAAATAAATAGTGAAAAGTGCCCCTTAGTGAAAGTTTCCATTCTGCCACAAAGGACTGTCTGATAAAAGTTGTATACATTGAAAGCTGGTTATCCACAGGATAAAATTTAAGTATACCTACACAGCTTTCTCTAAGATTTAGCTAGAAGGCAGCACCTATCTGAAAACAGGTATCCAGCAAAGTCTGCAGAACAGTCAGCTCAAGTTCCCCAGTTCCTCTTGGGCTTGTGGCAATACGTTTTCTGATGATGAAGTAAATACTTAAATTTCACAGGTCTGGGGACTAGAAAGTCCTATCAAAAGAAACTATCAAACTTAGTTTGTAGGAATATAAAGACCTATATCTTTTGAGGTGAGATTTGAGCTTAGGATGCCAGTATGTGTCAGACCAGGGAGAGGTGTATAAGCACCACACAAGAACATTGAATTACACCAGATGCAGGCAGAGTCTCACAGGTAGGAGTGTACCAGTGCTGAGTAATGCTCTTAATCAAGGTGAACTGGGAGGGGAGAAAACCCAAACAAAACAGAGAGAGAGAAAAAAAGAAGAATATTATAGGGACCTTCTAAAAGCTGATAACTTACTTTGCAGACCATAGTAAAGTTTATAGTGGTATGATGGCTAAATTCGTGGATGTAAGTGGAGATGATTTGTTAAAAAATTATTACATACCACATAGAATGAATGTAAAGGAAATCTTACAGTTTTTTCTCAGAAAACATTATTTATCTCATTTAACGGGTTAAAGTACTGAAGCAGTACCCCAGACAGGGTCACACAGGACTTGTTCATTCAAATGGAGCCTTTTGGACTGCTGAGATTTCCTTTACTTATGAGGAAGAGGAAGGAGCATTTCCGCTGCCAAGATTATTAGGCTTTTCTGCTGGGCAGCTTTATCTCCTGACAAGGGGCCTGTAAAATCTGAAATACCAGTGATTGCCATCAGTTACTAGAAATTATTTAAAGGGCAGAAAGATGTGAAGTGGGTCAAAAGCAAGGAACGCACTGAAGTCCCAAACATAAACAAAGAGCAGTCCGCACACTTCCTCACCCACATTTTTTTTCTCAGCCAACGCTGTACACCCATTGTCTTGTTTTATCGGTCTTAGTAGAAGTAAGTTTGCAACTGCATTACAGAGGTGAAAAAGTATCCCTCTAATTAGCTTTTTACTGTAAGTTAATGAATTTGTTATGGGCTGCTGGTTGGAGTACAAAAGGGACAAAGCTTTTTTTTAACTAATGGCAGGGGTAAACCAGTAACACTCATCGCCACCCAGCCTTTCCCAAAGAAAGCACACTGAATGAGCAGTAGGCAGATGATAGCAGACTTTGCTAACCAAGTAGCAAAGATATTGAGTTGGGAGTTTATAAAGGAACAGACATCAAATTTACTTTTTTTCAGCTCTTCTGGTTCAAAAGAATGTTACAGATTCCAGTCAAAATTCAGAAAACCTTGGAAAAAAAAATAATGTGTGGCAGTAAAACAAAGATCTATTAACCTGGAGACAATGGGCACATTAGATCACAAAGGATTGTAATTCTGGCCCTGTGTAAGCCATGGAGGCTTACCTCAATTTTCAGAGGTTCCAGGACTTTGTCTGGTATATTAATGACAGATGAACTGTAATAAAAAATGAAACTAACACATTGCTGAGTGAGAAACTGCAATCCAAACCAAAGACCATTTTTTCCGCCCAGAAGAAAATGAAGGGTTATCATATAAAGGAAATGGTGACAGAACTATAATTATTGTTTTGAAGACACCGACTTCCCAGGCATATCTGTACATTCCAAGAGTATTCACTGCAAGATACTCTACAAGCCCCTGGCATCATCAGAGCTAATGTATAAGCCACAGAGCATCACTGGAAGTAACAACGGTCCTTGAAAATGCACAGTGAAAACTTGATTTTGCAAAGATTTCATCCCATGGATTAAGGAACCTGGCACTGTGGAACAACTGTGTACAGGTACCAGCATCACGCATTGCATCACACATATGCAGCCCCCTCCATTCGGAGGCAAGACACATTGTGGCTGTTCGTGCCTTTAACCCAACAGCTGCTATTTCTGAAAGTGCTCCTAGAGGAATGTCTTTTGAAGTTTGGAAAACAGGGCAGAATTAAAATCTGACTGAAGAAACAATACACTGCCAAACACAGTGCCTCAAGCAATTCAAATAAAACTTCTTTCAGATGTCATTTACATTGTTGCGGTCTCCCATAAAGATAAAGCCTGACCTATTTTTTCTTTTGTTTCAGAACTTGTCCCCTTTGACATTTTGTTGCTGTTGCAATTGCTGCCTTTCTCTCATTCCTTTCCCACTCTGGTGTTCGTTATTGTGGCATGTTTATGCTGTGCTTTAAACCTCTTCGTTTCCACTGCTGAAAGGGGTCTGCTAGAACCTGCCAGGAGTCTGAAACGGCCAGGAGCATTACAGTGCTCCTGCTCTTCTGGAGATGGCAGGGTGCATAGATTAAAACAGATGCAAGCTTTCCTTTACCCAGGGGCAACCATCGCCTCCATCAATAAAGCAAGGCAAAGGGCTTTTTATTGCATACTTACCTCCATGCCTTTCCTGAGCACCTTGAAACTGGAAGGCTGTTCCCTGGCTTAGCAAGTCATGGACACGTTAGTCCAAGGCACACCATACAGACATCTCTGTGTGCGTGTCACCATGTCTGATGCTGTTACAGCTACACAAAATATTTAAACAAGACATAGCTAAGTTCAGAGAATAGACCAGTGATGGAAAAGCAGCTTGCTGACAGCACTCTGGATTTATTTGCAACCCCTGCATAGCTTTTCCCTTTCTCTTTCCTGCTTGCCCAAGGGGCTACCACTCTTTACTGTCCTCACTCTTTTGCCCATTGCATCTGTGCAGTAGCAAGACATGCTACCACATTTGAGAATTTTTTCAGACACATAGTTTTATATATATATATATATTCAGAAATAATATTTTAAGCCTGCTTAAAAGTATTGCTTAGATAGCTGAACAACAGGAAACCGAGAAGGTGGAGGAAACATGGTTTTGAAGAAAATGCATTTTCCTATTGAGTGTGTCTATGGTTAGAAAGCAGTACTTACCAGCTCCATAAATAATGACTTTGTGCAATCTCACTGGTGGGAAAAGGTCTTACTTAACAGCTTTGAGGAAAGTGACAGGAAACTCAGCTTTCAAGAAGGATTTTTTCTGTTGTTTTGGTTTGTTACACTGCAAACTCTTAAGCGACAATGAATCATATATATTGCTCCTCACTGTCGGTAGGAGATTTTTGGCACAGAGATGCACTTAGATGGTATTTTTGTCTGGCCAAGCACAAGAGGAAAGGGTTGCTTTGTGCATAACACCTTAGAAGGGAGTTTTTTCCATTTTCCTTCCCCCTCTTTCCTTGCTGTTGTGACACAAGAGAGGATGGGTGCTCTTTTCTTGCATCAGATGCTGGCACAGTGGACAGGTTTCTCCCCTATTGAACAGGCCACTGTCATTGCACCTGATCCCAGGCCAGCCTCAGGCTCTCCTAAGACAGAAGTTTGGTTTGGTGGGGAAAATTCCCTGTCAGGAGTGGGAAGTGGATATGGAGAGTCAGCACTTCCCTTTTGCCAGCTACCCAGCTTCATACACATGCCTGTATCATCATACTGGGAAGCCCAGGTTTGACAGCAGCCCCAGCCCAGCCTGGGGAAATGCTTACTCTCCTCTCTTTTCCCCTGCCTTTCAGAAGGTTGTTCCCTACAGTACGGTTCCCCCTCAGGAGGGCAAAAAGGGGAGGTCAGCATTTCCACCTCTGGAAGGATGTGCTCTGTACTCTTGATACTCCTATGGAAGCCGACATTATCTGGGATAGTTCCCTATGTGCTGCAGAAGACATCTAGAGGCCAAAAAAACCATTTGCTCTGCCCAGACCATTATAACACAAATAACTCACAACAGAATAACAGAGAGGATCAGGCTCACTGTATCTGCATCACCATGGCAATGGCTGTACTAGTAGAAATGAAGAAAAGTTACTGTACAGAAATCCAAAAAGGATAAAAAAAAATCTTTCTCCAATATGCCTTTGCTACCTTCACTGTCCCATTACAGCCTCTGTGATGACAAATTTCCCTGCCAGAAAGAGCAGCAGAGTTTCTATAAACCCTGTTTGAGTACATTCTTTACCTGTGGGAAGCTAAAACATTCAAATGCAGCTCTCTTCAGTACATGATTTCCAACCCAAAACATCCATTCGTACCTCTGAAAACCTCTACCTGAATATATCTCTGACTCACGCGTGAGTCAGTATGTAGTTCCATGTCCAGAGATCTGTCAAAATGGTTTCCGCCTTTCATTAAGTATTATCTCATTACCATGGAGAATAATGTAATAGTGAGACTAATTTTATAAGCAGGAGAAAGTGGCAAATATTCACATGCCAAATCCAAACAGAGGTAAAATAATTAAAGAGGTATGTAACAGTGGGAGAGGACAATTAAACTTTGACTAGAACAAGAAGTTCACCTTTATGCACAGCTTTTCACCTGAGAAGGAAACAAATTCAATATTAAGATTCAGAAAAACACTCCATCCCTACTCCTAAATAATGTGCTCGCCCCTCTCTACACAGTAGCTATGGTTTCTAGTTGCAACTGAAAGGAGATGTGTAAAAACCATCAAAAAAGAATTTCACAGGCTGGAGGCATCTTCTTGTGTTGTCCAGTGAAACCACAACTAAGAAGCCTTCTCTTCAAGAGTCCTATCCACAGCAAAAGCTTCAGATTTGACCTTCCATTGGACTATAATTGCCTAACACCTAATTTGAGAGTAATACACTTAAGAGAAATCTGGGGCATTTCACAGTGACAAAAGCTACTAATCACTACTGCAAGGCTGAAAGTGTTGGTGTCTTAATTTTCAGCTATAGCAAAATAGTATCCTAAGCAAGGATTCCAATAACAGCGAAGAACTAATGGAACATATTATTTATCATGCAAGATTTCATGATCATTGACAAAGCAAATATTTAAATTTGGTTAGAGACAACCTTCCACCATGAAAGGAGAACATCTGTGTAAGTGATTTGCTAAGCCATAAATACAGTGGCAAAGCAGGACTCTGCCATGAAAAGCTGAAAATATGTATGGATAGCATAAAGGGTCTAGCGAAGGAGTAAAAATTATGAGAACCTATTGTCACCATTGAAAGCACCATTTACAGCATATGTAATATCCTTTTTCTAATGCCCTGTGAGGAAGACAGCACATTTGAGTATGTTAAGTGGTAATAATTAAGGCCAGAGCCAAATTTCTGTAATGTTGTACATGTTTGGAAACCAAAGCAAAGCAAAACAAAACCAAACTACTTTGTAACACTTCCTCTTGGGAGCTCACCAAAAACTTGAAAAGCAACAGCAGAAGGATGAAAAAAATCTGTGTTCTGCTTGAGCCCCCAGTCGATTAGAAGCACTCCTGAGAAATTCTGTATTTGACCATGAAAAAAAAGACCCCACACCCTGACATCATATGAACCAGACACATTAAGGTAAATTTTTAAAAATGCAAATAGTATTGTCACCAAAATCAGGAATAATCCTCGTAACACCAATGTAGTGTTAAAAGGCAGGCATTCTTTATTCATGGCGCCAGATGCACGGCGGATCGCTTTACCTAGCGTGCACACCTCTGTACTATCTCTTACCATCTAAATACATGTTCTATATGAATATTCATGGTTTATACAAATTATTTCTAGGAATAGGTGGAGAGTTCTAAGAAACCATTAACATATTGCCCCTCCTTTTTACACATGCACAATCTGATCTGGTGGTCGCATCTGGGGGTCTTTTGGATGAAGGCAAAACATCTTCCTCACTTTTAATTTTTCAACTTTCAAGGCCAGCACATCCTGCCAACTGTCCACCTGTTACTTCTCTTCCTTTATCTTCCATGTGCTGTTTGTTCTCATTCCTCCTGGTCAAGCAACCTTGACAAATCATCATTATCTTTCTTACTTTATCCTCTCCCGATTCCTCCCGTCCTTTAGTAAGGTTATAAGTCATCTAAGTAACTACTGACTTTAGCAAAGCATCAGCAAACTAGACAACAAGGCCTAAGTCTTATGCACGTAGGCCGCTTACATCATTGTTAACTTTAACCCGTAAGGCATCAGTATGGACTGAAGACCCTGAACGACAGGCACAGATTTCTACAAGGCAAAATGGCTGTGATGAATTAAAATGCACCACAGTGAGAAAGACAGAATGTCAATATTTGCTGATGTAGAAGGATATACCTGGCAGTTGTTTGTTCATTCACCCAGATTACCAAACTGTGTGCTAAGACATCCTTTAGAGATTTCGTTACCTCCTTGGCCCACATGAAGGAAGAGCTTTAATAGGCAAGGGTAGGCTTTGGATATCTGCAAGCACATCAGAGGACAGAGTTGAGCCCAAGCTTTGTAGTTTGCCAGGACCACTTGTCACTGTCACTCCTCCACTTAAAAACAGATTTTCAACACAGTCCTGGGAATTCAAACACTAAATTTCCTTAGAAATTCTGGGGCTATACCATTTTGAAAATCTTGTTGTGAAAGATTAAGAAGTAATGAGCATTAAACTCCTCGCCTAATCTAAGGCTTAGGCGATACTGAAGACTTCTTCTCTGTAATGCTGACACCAAATGCAAGAATGTGGAGCATTTAGAAGAGAAAAATCTCACTAGTTTAGCAAATTGCCAAAGTTGCTAAAACATGTGTTGATCCTGGGTCTGAAATCAAACTTCAAAGACATGAAACAAACTCCAAGCTTGCTAAGTAGTATGTCAGGTTGATTCCTCTTACAATTCAGACAGAATTACACTGTACAGAACATCTCCAGCTACTGTATCTAGCCTAAACATGATGAACCCTAGTGCTCCAGTTTCTCCCCTGCTCTCCAGAAACCATTTCATGTTCTAATTGACCACAGTCACACCTTTTGTCTGTTTTTTGTCCTTCATTCTTTTGCTGAATTTTATGCCATTACTTCTTGTTATTTCTCTCTAACAGCTCTAAAAAATTTTTCCACCTATTTTGCCACACATAATAATTTTATTGTTCAAACATTAAACATTTTGTTTAAATATTAAACAGTACTGTTTTCCTCTTGACTGTTAAGCCACTTCAAAAGCAGGATTTAAATTGGTTTACAGACCTCTGACACTGAGCTCCTGTACAACTGGTACCAGGAATCATACCATTTTCCCTTCAGAAGCAAACTAACTGCACTATCACTTTCATGTGGGATAGTGCCTTATTGTTAGGGCTAGGGTATGCCACACTCAAATAGAAAATGATTTTGCAGTGCTGCATTCATACTTTCAGAAGCTTTGTTCTTTTTTTCCAAACAAAACAGCATTACATACATCTTTTTAATCATAATCAGTTATCTGGTGCCTTCACACTCTCATTATGATACAGAGATGAGATTGTGAAACACTGGAATATGAATATGAGTGTTGTATTAAATTTTTCATGCAGACTGTGAGAATACCCACTGAGACAACTTTCTCACCTTTTAAAACCATTCATAAACATTTAAATACGGGTTAAAGACAAAATTTTCTTTCTTAACCCTTTCATACCACAGAAGGAACATTTAATTTGAAAATTCAAATAAAAGCAAATATTACCAAAGAGCAATCTTCCAATTCCCTTGAGCTCTTCATTTTGATTGACATATTTATACCCAAAAAGAAGGGACATCAGTGTGCAAGCTTTTTCAACATGGTAGAAATCTTTCCTTTCTTCTTATCTTGTTCTTAGAAGTTGGGGTCAAAGTTTCAAGACTTCTGCTTCTAATTAGAAGAAAAAAGCCCCTGGTTTAATCTCTTATGCAAACCCTGAAGAAACTGAATCTTAATTCAAGACAGAGCTTCTGGAAATCTTTTTTCTGTTCTGGTTCAGACCAGTGGAAACACTTAAATTGACTTAAAATGGCAGTGCAGTAGATCCCAGATTAGCTGGCCTGATGTTAGCAGAAAAAGAGCTTGTGAATATTTTTCACATACTGGGGCCCTAATACTACCTAATCATATTTAAACTCTGGGATTTGTTAACTCTGAAAACTTTGAAACTGGTTGGCACCCATATGTACGCATTTTGATTTAAATATAATACAAACCTAATAAAGAATGCATGACTTTAAGGATAAGTGTTCTTCAGTCCAATAGTCGGGACAGTAAATTTCAAAACCACTCAGTACAATTTCTGCAGCAATACTGGAAACCATACAAATAACTGCATAATTATCTCCTGTTCTTTTGTTAATTACCTGAAAATTTCTGGAGTGTTGGTTTGAGTGGAAAACACTAGCTTTAGGGACTATGCTGCCAGCAGCAGGTATTATGGATACTTAGTTCATTATTTGGACTCCTAAACATTATCATAATACAAATAAAAGTACTAAAAACCCCCCAAAGTTTAGTTCACTTGGTTTTGATTTTTGCTATTTTATTCAGATGATTCAACAGCTCAGTACAAAACTTCTGATTTGAAACCTGGATAAATCAAGAGATGGTAACATTGTGCTTTCAGTTGGTAATTCCAGTCTAGCCAAGGTCAGTAATGAAAGCAAGCCATAAATAAATGGCAGAGCTCCAGTATGCCAGAATGTGTTATATAATTTTATTTAAATTATTACAAATGTCATCAGCTCTGTAGTTTGGCAGGCAGAGGAGAAAGACTAGAGCACTATGAATAATGGATTTTTTGGGGGTATTTTAGCTGAACCAAAAATTTGAAATAAAAACAAAAAACAATTTGTCAACACAAAATATTTTGTTGAGTCAAGACAAAATATTTTGTTCCATTTCAGGCCAAGTAAAATGTTTCATTTGACCAGACAGGAAACATAATTTTTCATTTTCAAGTTGCTGTACTAGATAACACCTCTTAAGGCTCCCATCAATTCAAAACAAAAGTAAAAATGGAGCATTCATGTAAAAAAAAAAAAAAAAAAGGTTTCTTTAAAGCAACATCAGCATGCCAGGGTGACTATTTGATGGACACCCCTAGATGCCCCTGCCTATCCTGCCCCTGGACTGCTATCAGACCTCTGGCATGGAGATATCTGGGGCCTGGGGCTGCCCCTGGTGCCTTCCTGCCTGCCCTGCTCCCTGGATGGGGCAGTGGGATGGTTGTGGCTGCCAGGTCCTGCCCTGTCACTCCAGGGGGAGACCCTGATACTCCTGGAACCTACCAGCCCCTGGAATTGATATTTTCTAGTTGTCTTCTCTCATACTTCATACTTTTGTGTTTCGGAAAAACACATTGTTGATTTCCCCATAAGTATAGAGGTTGCCACTTCCTTTTGAAGCAGCTTTGGTGATTTGCATTTGACAAGACAATAATAAGAAAAAAGCATGCTCAGGCCTAGAAAAGATGGAGTTCAGGGTTACATTCTCAGTGAGTCATTGACTCAAAACACTCAAGTTTTCCACTTTGTAAAGTGTAAATAAGCCTCATCTGCATATCCACCCCACCCAATGAATTTTCTCTAGCTTTATTAAATAATTGCAGAGTGCACTGAGCTCCTTGAC
>NW_009259102.1:1389615-1398808 GCF_000687185.1 Egretta garzetta
TCAACAATACCAGTGATCCAGAGGTACATTTTTACTGCAGACAGAAGAGAGCTGTAAGAAAAAGCCCCTTAAACATACCACGTGTGAATTTGATCTTTTATCTGAGCACCCTGCTAGTATCTCGGTGACTCCCTTTCCCTGTGGATGTCCCTTCTCTTCCCTGCATGCTCTTCTTTTGTATACCATTTTCAAAGCAGCCACAGTAGACAGCCGTGCTCAGTTCCCTGATGCTCCCTTGTCTTACGCTGTCACCACCAGGGCCCTCAGTCCTGAGTCCATTACAGCGACATCCAGTTCACCATAAAGTCATCCTTATATTTGAGTTTTTCTTTTTATCTAGCCCTTGAAACTACGGCTAAGGTCTGGTGATGGACACTGAAACACTGCGTAAGGCATTCAGAGACCCCAGCAGTGCATCTCTGCTCCTCACTAGCAGAAAAAATGAGGGATTACTCCTAAGCTATTTCAAACAGTGTATGATTTTCAAAGACTTACCAGAACAATTGCATTTAACATGGTGGTGAGGTTGACAGAGCACAGATGTCAGTATAAAAGTAGAAGTCCTTGGGGCTTTTCCTTGGCCAGACTGAAAATCCTGATCTTGATATCAGATTAAATTAAAAAAAAAAAAAGAGGGCTCATAATATGAGTTTCAAAAGCAGATTTCAACACATTCCACAGAGAACACGAAGAAAGGATTGAAGAAAAGGTGCTGACTCCAGTAAACCACATACAAAGCAAACTGAAACCAGGAATAATGTGTACTAGGAATTAGGTGAAAAAAATTATAGCCAAGGGCAGTCTTCACAAAATTTTACCTGCTTTATGGAGTCCTTTGACAACTAATGTGTAGAAATGTCTAGAGAGGCTTATTATTTTATGACCCAAAAGTGCACAGTTCCGTACAGCACGTCTCTTAACAAAGAAGCTATTATCAGTTGGGTATTTCCTACTTTTACAGGAGGTTTATTTTCAAAATAAGCCCCAACACCACTGCATAAGGCTTGCTGATTTCTAATCACCATTGCAAACCACTGATATATTCACTTTCATGAAGTCTATTAAAAAAAAAAAAAATAGTACAAACTTATTTTGTTAACTCCTGGAAAGTTAATTTTATCTTGCAGATAGACTGAGTGCAAAATATCCCATCTTTGTACTAGAAATATACAATGGGAAAGGACAGTCAAAGCTAAGAGTAATGCTGAAAGCTAGTTAAAGAAGTGTCATCTTCCTGTTTTCTTGAGCTGTATCAGTGAGGATGTCAGTGCAAGCAGCAGTGGGTGCTGATTATAAAATCACACCAAAACTAAGTGAATCAAACCAGGCAGTGCTATAAAATCACCCCTCGTTCAGCAATAAAAAAGGCAGAAGTAATGTGTAGCTCTGGTGCTACTGAAGAAAGGTCTCCAGAAACAGGCGGCAAGAGTATTACCTACCTTTGTAAGGATGCCACTGGATCAAAGAGCAAATAAAGGCAGATCCTTTCCAGGGTAACACCATTGGGACTATAGTTGTCAGTTTTGCCCTATAGTCCACAATTTAAGAATTTCATTACTGCAAAGCCTGCAATGATCAGAGATGCTTCCTTAACTTTTGGAGGTGATAATACCTTTTGGAACAAGCCTGTCTTTATTTGACAAAAATCAGGGAGAGAAATTTATGCATGCTAATTCTACATCTGATACTTCAGCCAGACAGGCACAGCCAGAAATCAAATGCTGGAATATGATTCTATCTGACTTAATTTATTTAAATTGGCATTGTCAAGAGTCCATTGCCTCTCTTTAGTTAATATGTGCTAAAAAGTAGGTTTCATAGACTTATTTTATATTATTATACTTTTGTGTGGTAAACACTTCTGTAGAAGTACAACATTTCCTTTCCTGAGACCATGTAAGCACATTGGGAATAATTTATTAGGAAGGATTCGGAAGGATTTATTAGCCGAATATTTTAGAGTCAAACTGCAGACCCAGATCAGCAGGTAAAAGATTTTTTTATTGAATTTCCTACACTCATATTCTGGTTGCAATTCTGGTCTTTTCACCTCTGTCTGTTTGATTTTAGCAGCAAATGGTTATAATCTCAAAAACTTGAGCCTGGTGCTGGATACCTGCAGGGAACTAGAGTATATTAAATTAACAAAAAAAATTTTAAAAAGAGAGAATAAATATATAAATAAAGTTATATGATACATATACACATATGATATGATCACAGGTACACACTTTGTTACAGATCAATTAAACTCCTGAACAGTATTGTTACAAAAAAATTTTGATATCATTCATTCCAGAGATGGGACATACCAGACTTTGGGAACATTTTGTAGGTACCTGACACCACCTGAAACCACCATGTACAGTTGTGCCATCAACCACCATCAGTGGATGTGAGCTCAGGCTCTGCTCATTGCCACGGTAACACCAGGTGACTCTGTGGAAAGGTAAGGCAGACCTGAAGGGCAGAGAAAATTAAACCGGTGCAGTAACAGTTGACAGCTCTGAAAATCATGAGCTACCTGCTCCTGTCAATTGTTAAAAAGACACAAGATTTTCCACTATAATAAACTTAACTTGCCTTCACAGGAAACAGCCATAGTCAATGCTCTTTATTTTTTAAGTGTTAGCAGACATTGGCATTGGGAAATGAATGAACAATTAATTGCTTTGGTGATTGATACCAAGAGAAAATAAAAAAGTAGTTTTGAAAGTCTTTGTATAGGGCATATAACCATGCAAGTGTTGAAAGGTCCTAAAGCTCTATGCACCTTCCAGTTCTTAAAATAAATTCACTTTTAGTTATGTTATAATATACTAACATGTGCCTCTTTCCATTTGTGACCAAAGTCCTTTTTAAGAAAAATGATTCACTACAGTATACATCGAAACAGAGCTCTTCCTCCATTTGATTAGATGATCATTGCAGGTCCTTTCCAACTGAAAATTTTTCTATTCTATTCTATTCTATTCTATTCTATTCTATTCTATTCTAAAACAATATGCACAAGTGGTGGAAGAATTGGCTGTCATTGAGTCTTACACAGGATATCACATGCAGCATGCCAGCATGTTTCCTTGGGAGAGCCCCTCTCTTCACAAGTCTTCATACACATCTACTTGCTTTGTTTCTTCTGACTCGGCCACAAGTAGCTGGAAATGATAATCACATAGCCTATCAGTTACATGTTATCATGGGATTATTGCCACTTCTAACAGGCAACACAGACAATGTCAGTCCTGTTTGACTTTGTTGATCATCCTTGTAATTAACTCCTCCATTTTAGACAATCTGCAGGGTGGGTGGGGGTTAGTAGAAAATAAAAACAGAGGCAGAGCTGAAAATTAGTCATTTCACATAACAACCGAAAAAGCTCAGATGAATATAATCAAGGCAATTACTGGACTGTGGGTAACTGGCTTCCCTTAGAGCTTTATTTGACATCCAACAAGATTTGAGATCAGATGCAAAATTCTCATGTTTTTGTTGCTGAATAAGGCAGCTGCCTCTTCATCAGAACTGCTGTCCTCTGTATCACCTATTTGATTTTTGTTTTCCACTGGTTACCTGCTTTCTTTTTTTTGTCCTTATAATTTCTGATGTATGCATATGACTTAGTATTCCACCAAAGCCCCCTGTAGCTTCTGTCATTTATGCTGTCTGTTGTTGGGTAGAGTGCATGCTCTTCCCCCACAGAACATGCCCTTTCATTCTCCCTTACCACAACAGGATGGATAAAAAGCAGCAGTCTCCATCCAATGTCATTTTAGCTTAGATCTTCTGGTGGATACAATCAGCAGTGAAATGCTGCAGCATTAGCCATGCCTGGGTCAAGGCCACCCATGTTACAGTGTGACGTGCTCACATTCAGAAGTGAGACCACAACCTAGAGTTTTCACCTTGCTCATGTTTGAAAGGAGCCTAAAGCAAATCTCAAAGACACAGACACTAAAGGCTGTATCTGCTGCAAGTGGGCAAACCTAGGCATAAAGCCAGATGGATATTTCAAAGAAATTAAATGAGTGCAGCTGAACTCTTCGCCTTTCATATCAGAGGATAGGCCTAAAAAGACTGCCTTGACTAGTGTTATGTTGTACTTTGCTTTTGGATGCTTCAGTGATGCGTATCTTGGCTTGTCGCAGTTTTTATTATTACATTCCTCCCCAAGGGGGCAAGAAACTAGTGAGATCTTTTCTTTATTCATATGTTAGCTTTTGCAATAAAACAATGGGGGTGAAAGTCTGACTCCACTGAAAGTGATGACAGTCTTCCAGCTAGTTTCTGCATGGCCAGGTTTAAAGTGGTACCCAGCCTCACGGGTTGGTCCCTGAGCAAAATCGTACACATACAAGAGGGAAAAAACTTTGAATCTCCAGGGGAGAAATGCGGCCAGTTTTCTCTTCTGCCTATTTGCTGTCAAGCCTTCTCTCTGATAAACATTTGAAATCAACACTGAAAGCCTAATACATGGAGCTTGCTGCACATCACCAGGTGCAGTTTCCCAAGTAACTGGAGGATATTCTGAATGAACTATCAAGGATTTGCCCAAGTTTTCTGTTACTGTTTTTTTCTGATTCCTGTAAAAATAGATTTGATAGCCTGAAAATTACTCTGCACAGATTAATTTGCAAAATGATATCTGTAAATATGCAGCATCCATGATGCAAGTGTGCAGCAAAAAACAATATTACTGACTCTGGTTCTGGACTCATGCACTTAAATGATAGAAGAAGTCAGCACATCTAGAAAATCTTTTCATTTTTTGCCCTTCAATTTAGATTTGTATTTCTGGGCATGCCTACAGCAAGGATTAGTATGTGGTGACATCACTTTTTGTATATTATTGTCCCACTGAAACAAATTCAGCCTCTGGAAAAGCAAGTACAGTTCAGTCAGTTTGTGGCTGTAGTTGTGCACACGCACAATAGCAATTAAGCTATTCACCTTCCTTAAACTAATTCTTCAACATACACAAATTCCTTCCAGTTCCAGCAGTACTGGAACACTGACATTTAAGAAGCAGAAGAGCTAATGCATTCAGTCATTACCAATAAGACATTCGATTTTACGTCTTTTACAATCAAAAGGAGACTAATACTTCCTGTAAAGCTATTTGTCTTTTGGCAGCAAGGCAAATAAAACCTAGGGAAATGTTAGCCTATACATGTCTCCTATGCCAGCCAACAAGGTACGCTGCAAAAAGAGCAAGTGAGCTTTGGTGTCAAATAGGGTACTTTAGGTATTAAATTGAAGTTAAAATGGAAAGGAATGAGATCAATTTACAAGAAAGCACTTTAAATTTAAACCAGTCAAATAAAAGGTTATGAAAAATCTCTATTCTCCCCAAGCAAAGAACTAGATTACAAAATAGTCATATTTTGTTCTTCAAAAGGTTTAATGGTGGAGCATCCATAAAGAAGACAGTAAATAAAGTATATGGATCTTCTTCACTAGCTAATAGGTTGAAAGTTCAATTCTTAAACTGACTCAAATGAAATTAAGAACCGGTAAATGAAGTAAAGTGAAGAGCTAGGGAATCTGAAGACAAACTCTCTGGGCTTAAATACGTTTTAAAACAAATTAGATTTCCAGGAAGTTCAGCACAGACCAAGAAAAAAGCAATCAGTAGGGAAATGCAAAGACAAAATTGTGTAGCTGAGGGTTGATTTGCTCCTCTTTTCCCAGGCTTGACTCCAATGTGAGTGTGCTGAGAATGGAGAGTGCTGGCCCAGAAATTTGCCCTGGAAATGAAACAGAGGGATCAAGTAAGGATTTCCGAACATGCTGTCCATTTACTAGGACTGTGAGGAATAAATGCTCAACAGGACTTGCTAAGCCTTTTACTGCCAGCAGAAACAAATAATACTTGGAGCAGTGAAGAGGAAGGAGGACTCGCCCAGCATCCCAGTGTGTGTGGCTGGACTTCTGTGAAAACAGGAGTATGAGAGACTGTTAAAGTCAAAAATATCTAGTCTTTGTCCCTGAGAAAGCAAACTCAAATACCTGTGACTACTTGGTAACCCTGTAACAAGCATTATGGAATAGGACAGAGTGATAAAAATAGGAAGACATTATTTGTTCTGCAGAAGTAGGCTTACACTGGCTAGGTTGGAAGAAAAAATATGAGGAAAATTCAAGATCATTCAATTTTATGTTGAAAAAAAAGAATTAATCAGAATTTAATTCTTTAAGAAGCAGTTTTCTTGAGACTTGATTGCTGATGGCAATTGCATATGTGGACTCTCTGACATCTAATATAGAACAATATCCTAACCTTTCACTCTGAGGGAGTGCTCTTTCTCTTCTTTCTACTCATCTGTTTCCAAGAAATGTGTCTGAACCTGATGTCTTTGGTAACCTCTCTGTTAAAATTATCCAGTGGGGACAAACAGACATATACACACACACAGACAGTACAATCACATTGACCTCAACTCCTCGTAGACACTAAAAAAAGTCCAACCAGCCCTTTCCACAAATATCAAAAAGTCACAGACATCTGGGGCTGTAAATTAAGGTGAAAATAATAATAATATATTCATCCTACACAGAAGAGCAAGAGCTTGCTAAGAAGTCAATGAAAAAGAAGAAAGTAATATGATATAGATGTTTAATTTTTGCCATAAGCAAGATTTTGATGGTAACAATTCCTCCCCAACCCCTTGCTGGGGGGGATCAGCCTGGTGGACAGTAGACTGCTCTGGGTAGGGGTCTGTAGGAGTGCCAGCAGTCTTAATACTAAATTTTGAGCTTCATCCACAGTGAGGAGATCTGATTTGCTTCTTTTACCCATAAATTGGCCATCTATTCTAGGGGCGTATTTCCTGGGCTTAGCTGAAAACTTTATTTGGATGTCAGTTACCTCCAAGGAAGTAAAATTTTTGCAGTTGTCTAAGGGTGGGCATCCAGTATTTGTTTGATTTTTATCATGGAAGAAACCACTTTCACCTTATTTTCTTCTCACTGGTCATCTGAATCATCACTGTGCAGATGACAGGAAGAACAGGGATCAAACCAGATACCCCTCTCACCATTCATTGTTCTCAGTGTACTTAGCAGCCATTTCTCTAACTGGCTAGACCATTGTCGGTGATCCTTCTATATGTGCGCACTGGCTGTGATCTAGTGCTGCAGTTTTAATTCTAACAACCTGTCTTGATTTTCTAGCTGTGCATATCACATTTTATACAACATATTATGTTTATTGCTGATTATTCTATGGTTCTAGCACATTAGTCTTACATAATCTTACTCTTCTAACTTCTCCACTACTGATGCAAGCATTTTCCTAGCAGTCAGCACAAGCCCGGTTTTCCCTTTTCCTACTTCAACTTGTTAGAACCTTTTCATTTTTTTCAATTTTTCCTAAATATCTCTGTCATCAGTACAATGTTATTCTATCCAAGAAAATTCCCAGTCAGGATTTTTCCATCCCTCCTTTTCAAATTTATGGGCTAGCTTTTCCCAGTCTTTGCTAATGTTTGCAAATATTTGTTCTGTCTTTTAAACAGTCTTGTCACTAGCTTTCCTTAAGCACAATAAAAATAAACTTCATTAGGTACTTTTTTTTTTAAGCTATAATGCTAAATCAGAAATCCTGTTATTGCCAGATTGTTAGTACAATAACTGGAAACATTAAATCTCAGGAATACACCGTCCATGACACGAATCAACGTTGAAGTCCAATATTCCCTGACCAGATTCTTCTTGGTATTACACATGTGAAGGATTTAATCTTCAATATCAGACTTACTTATCTGAAGTTATGTTACACAGGATTTTGATTTAGCAGACTGATAAAGCAATGAGCGTAAATCACAATCGCTTAAGTAATATAATTTGTTGATTGACTCAGCTGACATAACCAGCAGATCCACTCAACAGATAAAGCTGTTTACCTAAGAAAGGGCCACCCTTACCCATCCATGAAGAGTTCCCTTTTCAAGTTCAGCTTTCTTTGCAACTTCTACTATCAGTTGTTTGCCTCCCCTGAGTTTCATGAGCACTTTGCCCTTGTCTTCCACTCTGAGCCTTCTCCCATTCATTGGTCTAGAGCAAGCAGAGGTAAGACACTTCTTTTACATAAGGGGAAAAATACAAGGTTGTGATTTAGACATATCTCTTGCATGAGAGACTGTTAGCTGCAGCTTAAAGTCTGGCCATAGCAGTATTTAAAATAGTTAAGGCATATATCCCTATATCCAAAGGGAAAAGCTTCAACTCGTGCAATCCCTGCACTGAGTCTTGACCTCAGCTGATGTCCCAAGTTCATGAAAGTGGCAGCACTATCCTCTTAATGGACAGTACAATATAATTTTTCTCGTAGTTTAAAATTTATTATTGAAGAAATAAAATTTTTTGAGCTTATAGGCAACAATAAAACAGAGAAAAGATGTGAAAATATTACAGATGGAGAATAAAAGGGAGACATGAAAAATAATATGGAAAAAGTCTCAAGAAATCAATTAATGAAAGCAGATCACTGGACAAAGAAAATTAGAGTCTTCACTAGTGCTAACCACTTTACACGAAGACAGTTGTAATGTGAAAAGCATGATTTGCAGCCACATGGAATATAAAACACTTGCCATACAAACAATTCAACAAAAAATTTAGTCCACAGCGATGCACTAAAAGGCCCCTTCCAAACCATGAGCTGTGTCTCTAAATGGATATAAAAAGGTCAATGACCTATGGCTGAGTTTATGCCATTGCTTCCTTTTGAAGAAAGCTTCATTCCAGGCCTTGCTCGTTTCAACACACACAATGCACACAAACTATGCCAGCTCACATGCCAGTCTGCCCTCTTGTGTTGGGTTCCTTCTCTTTTAGTGTTTGTTACTATATAAACACCTTGTGCAGAAACCACTCAGCTCCAGCCTGCACCCGTGGCCATGCCAGTCAGGGCCACCATAGGAGGAGGGCAGGGGCAGCAGGGCCACTGTCAGTCAGCCCCTCAGACCCCAACCATTTGAGGACCATCGCTCACCAGTCCTCAGTCCTGGTAAGTTTGTCAACTGCACAACACTCATTCCTGGGTCAGCTTGGGAAACCTGATGGCCCCTCCAGGGATTTCTTCTGGCCCAGGAAAAAGCCAAGAAGGGGAAGGTCGAGCTTGTGCACCTATGCTCAGTCTTCTTTCCTCTCCTCGACCAAGCTGCTGGAGACTTGGCAGGAAAAGGGAAAGGGA